>NW_015172044.1:423439-445806 GCF_001447785.1 Gekko japonicus | reverse complement strand
AAATGATAAAATGGGCGATAAATATGAATAAGGAAGTGTCTATTGAAACCTGGGAATATTTGTGGAAAAATTCTATTAAGATATCGCCTTGTACCAATGTTAGAGAGAATTGTTATAAAATGATGTATTGCTCTTTCAAGAAGGCGCCGGAAATTCTGCTTTTGGGACTGAAAATGGAAGAAGTCAATACAACTAAAAAGACTTTATTCTGGTACTTAATCACAACAGCGAGAATGATCTATGCACAATTTTGGAAAACAGAGAAAGTGCCAGAAATTGAAGACTGGATTCAAAAAGTTCTGTTCATGGCAGAGATGGATAAAATTACGAAGAAACTGAATAACAAAGAAGACGAAGTGTTTTTTCAAGAATGGAGTGACTTTAAAATATATCTGGAAAAGAACTGGGATGTAAAACAAAACTTAATATGTTTAGATCAATATTAAGTCAAATGATGTTATCTTTAGATTGTAACGATAAGAAATTGATATAGTTGATGAAACGAAGTAACTTGGAGCAGGGGTGGAAGCATTGCGGGAAGCCAATGGAGGGAGGGGAGGAACTGGTTAGATCAATATTAAGTCAAATGATGTTATCTTTAGATTGTAATGATAAGAAATCGATATAGTTGATGATACGAAGTAATTTGGAGCAGGGGTGGAAGCATTGCGGGAAGCCAATGGAGGGAGGGGAGGAACTGGGAATGGGGTAGACAATTGATAGAATGAAATGTTTTAACTGTACATGTTGTATTCCTGAGAAAATAAAATTTGTTTACCAAAAAAAAAAAAAGGCCCATCCAGTCCAACACTCTGTATCACACAGTGGCCAAAAATACCAGGAGCCATCAGGAGGTCCACCAGTGGGGCCAGGACATTAGAAGCCCTCCCACTGTTGCCTCCCCCCCAAGCACCAAGATGACAGAGCATCACTTGCCCCAGAGCCCCTATCTGTACCTCGTGGCTAATAGCTACTGATGGACCTCTGCTCCATGTGCTTATCTAATTCCCTCTTGAAGCTGTCCATGCTTGTAGCCACCACCACCTCCTGTGGCAGTGAATTCCATGTGTGAATCACTCTCTGGGTGAAGAAGGACTTCCTTTTATCCGTTCTAACCTGACCGCTCAGCAATTTCATGAAGTGCAAGTGATCTAGAGTAGAAACATGTAACTGAAAAGTTCTGCTATGAATATATAATGTGGCATTATAACAGACATTTCGATAACTGGTATAGATTTCCGAATAAAAGCCCTAATCGGTTTAAAATGATAAATTTAATTCATTTTATACAAATTTACTACAGCATTTTATCTATTTATTTAATTAGTTTTTTGGACCACCCTGCCCCTGCAGAAGGACCATTGGTTACTCACCGTGAAGGGTCCTTCTCCTCTGAGGCCTGTGATTCCCATCCATCACTTAGGCTCCGATCAGACGCAGAACTTGCCGCGGAAGCGGCACGAATGCTGGGCGGATTATAAAGGCATGATCACACAGCAACATCTGGCCAGCGTAGTGCACCTGTCGCAGCCAGCCGAAGATGCAGAGTAAAAAGCTACCTCCAAAAGTCCACTAGCAAACGGGTTGTGACGGGCTGCTGCCGGACTCTCCTTGTGTGATCGCTCCAGCGCGCTCCTCTTGCATCGTTGGAGCGCGCAGGGAACGTGCACCAATGAAGGAAACTGCCATCGTGTCTGATCGTGTTTGCAGCGGGACACACTGTGCCGCCGCAAACAGCCACGCCTCCCCCCCACGTTTCCCGGCAAGTATTAGAGAGAGGCAGGACTAATTTCAATTACTTCCTGTTTCCTGTGGTGGGAGTCAGCCTCGGATCAGTTCTGGTGCTCCGAAAGCAATACACTAACATAACCACTCTAAAAAAGAGAACTTGGACATCAATGACAAGAGTATAGCCAAAATCACAAAAAATGGAACAGAAAGAAAAAGGTGAGTCCCCTTTCTCACGTAATCTTTTTTTTAAACATAGTGAGTGAAAGAACAGCATAGTAGATAGAAGAAATGACGACGAAATGTCCTCCAAGCCTCAGAGGAGAAGGAGCCTTCATGGTGAGTAGCCAATGGTCGTTCTCCCTCTGAGGTGGAGGCCATCTTCTGGGACCTCCCAGAGCAGTGTCCCTAATTTTGGGGAGGGTGGTCATCATCAAGAGTCAGAACAGACTGCAGCACTCTCCACCTGAATGCCACATTGGCAGAGTCATACACATTGATTTTGTAATGCCTGAGGAGTGTGGATAACCAAGATCACGTGGCAGCCCTGCAGACTTCCTCCACTGATGCCCTGTTGGCAAAGGCTGCATTTGTTGCAGCACTGTGAAGAGAGTGGGCCGTGATACCCACAGGAACTTGTTGTTTCATACTCTTGTAGGCTTCAGCAATGCAGGACCTTATAGTGTTGCTTATGGCAGAGTTAGACATCTTTCTCCCTGTGTGACGAGGAGAAATGTTAATGAACATAGCTTCTGTTCGTCTTAAGGAGGCTGTTCTGAGAATATAGCATTTGAGTGCTCTCCTCACATCCAGTCTATGCCAAACTTTTTCCTTCAGATGGGATGGATTTGGAGAAAAGAATGGCAAACAAATCTCTTGCGATCTGTGAAACTTAGTATTGACCTTCGGGCAAAAGGTGGGATCTGTTCTGTTCTCAGAATTATATTGTCTTTGGGAAAAACACAGAGCAGTGACTGAATCGACAGAGCACCTAGTTCCAAAATCCTCCTGGCTGAAGTAATGGCTACCAAGAACAAAGTCTTCATCCTCAGGAATTTGAGCGGAATGTCCTTCATCGGCTCAAAGGGTTCCTTCGTAAGAGCTGTGAGGACGGTATTAAGCCTCCAAGTCGGAAACCTATGTCTCTGAGGAGGATCTTTGAATGATGCCCCTCTGAGGAAACAGTGAATGTCAGGGTGCTGAGAGACAGGAAGACCATTGTACCAGGGCAGGACCAAAGCCAAGGCCGCCATCTGTCTCTTGAGGGCCACTGCCCTGAGACCGCTTACTAGACCATCCTGTAGGAACTCCAGTAGTGATCTAATTTCTGGATGCAATGGGTCAACTTTCTTCTGCCGAGCCCATCAGACAAAGGCCTTCCAAGTAGTATTGTAGATACTTGAGGTAGATGGCCTTCTAGAGGCCATTATACATACATACATTATCTTATCAATGTCTGGCTCTTTGTAGCCTAGTTTTGAAAGCTTGTCCATTTCAATCTCCACACGGTTAAGCAGAACCACCCTGGCCTGGGATGCCAAATCGGGCCTTGAAGCAGCATGTCTTCTGAGACTGAAAGGGTTAGAGGAGGAGCCACCACCATCTCCTGTAGTGATGTGAATCAAGGACAATGAGGCCAGTACGGTGCCACCACTATGATCTCTGCCCTTAGAACTCATATCCTCCAGAGAAGCTTGGGAAGTACAGGAAGAGGAGGAAATGCATAGAGTAGGCCCTCGGACCTAGGGGACAGAAGGGCATCCATAGCCTCTGCCTGGGGATGAAAATATCTGGTGTAAAATCTGTTCAGTTGGTTGTTGAGTGGAGAGGCAAATAGGTCTACCTGTGGTGTTCCCAGTGTTGCTGCTATGAGCCGAAAAATTCTCTTGTGTAGGGACCATTCATCCTCCTGGACTGTTTGGTGGCTCAGTCAATCCACTTGGGTGTAGATGGCTCCCTTCACATGCTCTGCCCTGATTGATGTTAGATTGGATTCTGCCCAATTCAATAACTGAGTCACTTCCCTGTGTAAGGCTAAGGACCTGGAGCCCCCCTGTTTTTTGAGGTAAGCCTTCGCTGAGATGTTGTCTGTCTGAACAAGGATGTGGTTCCCCCTGATCAGAGGGGCGAAGTGTTGAAGGGCCAGCCTGATGGCTTGAAGCTCCAGGAGATTGATCGGCAGTCTCCTTTCTGCTATGGATCATCTGTCCTACACTGGTTGATGGCGTAAGGTGGCCCCCCAGCTTGATAGACTGGCATCGGTGAAAATCTGGATCCGGTCCTGGATCCAAAAGGACTTGCCTTGAGATAGATTGCTCAGCTTGGTCCACCAGCGCAGACTTAATTTCACCTGGAGAGGTACCTTCAAGGAAAGATCTACCTGTAAGGCAACAGAGTTTTCGTATGGCTGTAAAAATAGTTGTAGTTGTCTGGAGTGTCTTGGCCATGTCTTCCCAGGATTGGTCCCGTGAGGGAGAACGGACTAGAATGTCGTCTAAAGACGGGTGAACGTGAAACCCTTGTTCTCGAAGACAAACTACCGGATGAACCAGGATCTTTCTAAACACCCAGGGAGCTGATGAGAGACCAAAGGGCAGGGCTCAGAACTGGAGATAAGTCTCCCCCACACAGAAATGTAGGAATCTCCAATGGTGTATGAAGATTAGAATGTGCATGTATGCCTCCGTCAAGTCTATGGAGGAAAGGCGCTCCCCGGGTTGTAAGGATTCCGCAATGGATCTGAGGGTCTCCATGCAAAAGTGTCTGGGTTCAACATATCTGCTTAATTATTTCAAATCTAGGATAGCCCTCCAATCCCCATTCTTTTTGGGGACCGTGAAGACGATGGAGTAGACCCTGGTCTCTTGTGCGTTTACAGGGAGAGGCTCTATTGTCTGAATGTCCAATAGGTGATTTATCGCAGATCTGGTTCTGTCTCTCTTTATTGGTTTTTTGTTCGTCAGAGAAATGATGAAACGCTGAGGTGGAATTGAGCGAAATTCTATCTTGTATCCTTGTGTGCCAAATATCTTTTGTCCAGATGTCTGGATGAGAGGTGGACCATGCTTGGTTGAAATGTAGCAGATGCCCCCCCCCCCACTGCTGGGTTTAGATAATCATGCCTTTGAGGCTTTGGGGTCCCGATCCCCTTTGTCTGGTCTGTTGCCAGTGGATCCTGAGAACCTGTTATTGAAGCCTCCGCGACAAAAGGGCTATTTGTTGAGGGTCTCCTGTTGTCTTGCCAAAACCTGGGTGGAGTATGGTACGAACGGAAAGAAGAGGGGCCTACTGCTCTCTTATCACCAAGCAGTATGGTCTTGGGTAGAGCCTTCTTCTGGTCGCGGGTTTCCACTAAGATTTTTTCCAGTGGATCCCCGAACAGCTTACCTCCCTGAAATGGGTATGCTGTGATGATGGCTTTAGATTGGTAATCTGCAGGCCAAACTCACAGCCAGACGATGCGGCGGGGGGCGCGGCGGCTGATGCCGTCACCCTGGAAGCAAAGACCGTGGTGTCTAGTATACTATCGGCAGTATAGGAGATAGCATTCAAGATCCTGTTGGCACCCTCCAGTAGTCTGTGGTTGCTGCCTGGTAACATCTGTATCGACATACGCATCCACACAATGGTTGCTGTAGACACTGTGGATGCTGCAGCGGATGCCTTGATTGCCATGGAAGTGGCCTCATGAGATTTCCTTAATGCAAACTCCGCCCACTTGTCAAGATTGTTTCTTAAATTGCCATGTCTGTCTTCAGAGAGCAACCCAGAGGATTGCAGGGCAGTCACTGGTGCATCAACCAGAGGTACCTGCAAAAGATCTGAAGCAGATGATATCAAAGGGTACGACTTATTAATAAATCCTGGAAATAGTTTGTTTGTTGTGGGCTTTGGCCACTCTGCCTTCATCTTTCTCACATAGAAATCAGGGAAGGGAAAGGCTTTTTCTGAGAAATCAGCTGGAGGAAAGAACTCATCAGTGATCTCTGTGCCATCTGTCTGCCCTTGGGCATTAGCACTCTTGTCCCCTGCCTTTTGGGATCCCTGTATATTGAGCGCTGATAGGGTACTAAGACAGCAAATATTGAAAATCCTCACCCTTGAAAAATCTAAAGGGCTGTTCTGTGACAATCGTTTTCCCCTCTTCATCGTCATTAGATGAAAATCCCCCCCCCATCCTTTTCACTAGAGACACGTGAGAGGCTATCCCTCTCACGTGAAGGCAGATCAAATAGGAAGTGCTCCTTGGGGAACCCTTTTTGTGCAGCTTTGGTGGGCCAGCTTCCTCTGTTCTTGTGCCTCCAAGGCGAGGGGGAGGAGGATCTAGACCCCCATGGCCCCCTGATCTACAGAAATGCGCTATTTCCTCCCTCATGGCTCTTCTAAAAGAAGGCCATCACGTTTGGAGATAAGGGAACAGACTCAGGATGACCAACGTTACCGGCCTGCAACTCGTCTTCCTCGTCCCCTTGAGCATTATCGGCACAATTATGCCCAGCTCGGTGATCCCTGCTTATAGGTCTTGGGGCGCTCCATGTGCGGGATTAAGCTCAAGAGTAAGGAGTGCCCCACACCCAGGACCACCAGAGAAAGATGGAGCTTAGCTCTGTCATTTTGGAGGCAGTACATTAGGTCTACTCCACCCCCAAGTCCATCATGGCTATGGAAAATACCCAGATGGACATTCCTCCTGAAGCCACCCCCATAGTTTCCCTCTTTAAACTGGAAAAATGAGGATTTAATTTTTTCCCGAGAAAAGGGGAATAACTGGAGTCAGACGAGTCATGCACAGATGTCATATAGATACTCCCCCTTTACTGCAGTAGCTTCTTACTGCCCGTGCAGAGAGAAATCCCCATGTGGAAGCAGACATTGCGCTCTTCTTGTTTGAAAATCTGAATGGAGATTTGCGACGGCCGAATCTGAACTTATGGCTGTGACGCTTTAATGTCACTGTTGTAACATTTAAAGGACTCCCAAGTTTTAACCAGTGTTAGGATCATTCTTTCCTAATGTACTTCAGAATACTATGGCCTCGGTAAATGCAGCTGAAAGAGTACACTGGGAGCACACATTTTCACTAGCCTTGCACATACAGATGGAAATAAATACGTATCATATCATATCACATCACATCACATCACATCACCCTAACCCTAATACCGTAAACTGGAGCTGCAACAGATGCCACATACTACAATGCACATGGGCATTTGCTTTCTGTGCGCACACAGGGTTCCTGACTCAAGAAGAGAAGCCACGTGCATAGGTTCCTTGCACATGGGCATTTCTCTCACTTCATCAGAATGCAATGGTTCTTCTTAATCATTTTTTCCCTGTACCTCTGCCGAGGTTGCTCTACCTATAGGTCCGAATGAGACTGTATAACCCATATGTTTTTCAGTTTGTATGTATATCACCACACACATCTCAAATATCTGGCTGCAGTACCTACTAAGCTACTGATACATGACAATCCAGCATGCTTCCTGCCAATTAAAACTCCCAGATCTTCATCTCCAACAGACTGGACTGGTTTGTACAACTATCCTCCTAAGCACATTATCCCTCCGCTCTTTCTCCAACCTGTCATCTTGATGATAAATGACAAGAGTACCAGAAAATGCATCCTCAGCCAATACACTACAATGGCAAATGCATTGACAACATGCATTAGTACATCTCCGCCCTTCCAGATTTCTGCTTGTGATATACAATAATTCAGCTTCACCACAGGCTGTACTGCTTTTGTGTCATATTTGACTGTAATTGCAAGCAAACAGGGTACATGAATATTTGACAGCACTGTGTGATGGATCTGCCTAGGAGAAGGGTGAAGAGGAGAGTGACTAGGTGAACATTAGGTCAAGGCCAGCTTTACAGTTCTCTAATTCTGTGATCACACTGCTTCTGACAACCTATGCCTACTCAGCAAATTCATCACTGCTACACTGTGCAAAGCACACCCTCACTATACTTCTGTTGAACTACAGAAAATGACTGGAGTCTTTCAAAGGAGAAAAAATGGGTGATGGTGTATAACTTGCCCTAGCCTGTCTCATAAGTAACAAAGGAAGCCTGTCCCTTTCCAGAAAGAAAGTTGATGCAACTGACCTGCATCAACAGGGTACACTCAGTTTGGTGTAGTGGTTAAGAGCATGGACTCTAATCTGAGGGAACCGGGTTTGATTCCCCACTCCGCGCACAAATGATCATGCGCATGCGTAAACGTCAGTGTGTGTGGGAAATTCCCGTTTGCCATGGAAGCGGCATGTACACTCAGTTTGGTGTAGTGGTTAAGAGCATGGACTCTAATCTGAGGGAACCGGGTTTGATTCCCCACTCCTCCACATGCAGCTGCTGGTGTGACTGTGGGTCAGTCACAAGTTCTCTGAGAGCTGTTCTCTCAAAAGCAGTTCTCAGAGAGCTTTCTCAGCCCCGCCTACCTCACAGGGTGTCTGTTGTGGGGAGGGGAAGGGAAAGGGATTGTAAGCTGCTCTGAGACTCCTAGTGAAGGGTGGGGTATAAATCCAACCACCACCTCCTCCTCCTCCTCTTCTTCTTCACCACTACCACCACCACAAGCCATGGATGCAATTAGGTAATGTTAGTTGCTTAGTTTAGCAATAGTGGCCCATGGAATGCAAAATCAAAGGCTTCCTCCCTGCCCAAGACAGCCAGCAGGAAGATTCATAAGTCTACATAAAAATGCCATGTTTTGTGACAACAGAGCAGCTAAGCCAATGGCAGCCAGAAGGGTCAGCTAACTTAAAATAAACTTGGAAATATTCATTCTACACTAGAAGGCTAACATATATAATCACATTTTATTGATTTTGAGGATTCATTCATTTTATTATTATAAAACATTAGTTGCTTCTCTGTTTGAAGCGCACCTAAAGTAATGTACAATAAATTCCAACCTCCCTGCTACTGACATTGCCACCTGCACATTAGTAAACAGTGCCTCTAAGTAAAGTTACTTACCACTTACAGTTTTCTTTCTGTAAAGATAAGACCATCTGGGACAACCCCAGAAATTTACTGACTTTGACTTTGGGGGCATTTTTACCCAACTTGGAGGAGGAGTGTTCACAGAAAATACCAGTCCAAGAAAGCATAATCACTCTGGAGAAATAGCTCTCCCTCCTGATAACGTGATATTACCTCACGACAGAGAGTTATTTCTTGGGATACAAAAATACCACAGATACAATGTTAGAAATAATTGGTTTTATCATTTTTCCATGACCATTTATGAAAGTTTGGTCGTTTTCTAATGTCTTCTGTTCAAAACACAGTTTGCTAGTATGAGGAGAGGGTTAAGCTATTTAACATAAAAACCATAAATCCAGCAAAATAACAGTGTGAATTTAAAAATGCTCATCGTCTACATTTGGCACCTGCAGTGAACTGCATTTAGTGGCCATTTATACTAGGTTCCAAACCAGAAAAAGGCCAATGGAAAGAGATGTGAGGAAAGTGCTAAATTACTTGCCAGCTTGAAGACTGTTGTCAGAAAGTTCTCTGTAAGCAGTAATTAGATACAACAATTGTGGATGAGCCCTTTGTCACAGCAAATATCTCAGTTCACCTAAAGGATCTGCTGAAGGTAATCATAGAAGCAAACAGAACTTAAGTAGAGGAGGAACAAGCCCGAAAGTACGATGGTTTGTGTTATGCAACAAAACTCCTCAACACACAACACAAAAGTCAGCCAGTCTCTGTTGCAAACAATCTCAGACCGACATCAATGCCAGAGATCAGCCAAAGTCGTACAATCAACTATAATCAGAGGCCACATTGACATAGAACCCGAGCCCAAATCCCACTGCCCAAAACAACTTTACAACTAAATAACAATACAGCATAATGCATCCAAATATGTTCACTTGAGCAATACTGATCTACATGATCAGAATACAATCACCACTTGTCATAGCCATGGGCAGGACCTAAGCCATTGCTAGTCTTGGTAATGCACCCCCAAGTACAAGAGAGGATGGTGAAAAAACTTACCCTAGAAATGCCAACAATTTGTTCATCTGGAAGCAAACTGATGCGCACGAAGCAGGACTCAAAGTTGACGTCTTCCTTCTCCATGAGATCTTTCCCTTGCAGCAGGGTGACATGCAAGGTGTTGGAGTTCACATCATATTCCATATTGACTTCCACTTGACCCACTATGAACTCTTGGCCAAAGTTGTTCCCAATGGAGGAGATGGAGCTAAGCGAGTCCGTTGAGATGGATTTTTTCAAGGGTCCATATGGTGCTAATTCAAGGTCTCTGTTCATCAGCTCCAGCGTGCCCAACTCATTAATGTTTTCAAAGGTATCATCCATTTTCAAACTTGGCTTGCAAAGAGGAGATGTCCTTTCTCCAGCCTTTCGGAAACTGTTCATACCTCTCTGCAGACCAGAAGAGAGAACAGCACAACAAGTGTTTACTCATAACTGCCTTTGAATGGTTTACTAGTGTGTATAAATACTGTGTGTGAGCCCAAAGCTTATACAACTAGCAATATGAACATATCCAAGCAGAGTGAATGAAAAAAAGCTTTTATGTCCTCAAATAAAATTTAAAAATTTAAAAATGGCATTTTTGAGATTTATTGTACAAAAAGATGATTTGAACTTTAGAAAGGCAGCTTCCTCATCTGCTCCCTCCAAAGGAATTATTTCCATCGTTGAAAAGTATTTTCCTACTGGAAGGGAAAATGGAAGGATATGGAAACCAAATTGAAAATTGTGATCATGCAGACATATTGTTATATTAGGAACACTTTAAGACAGTAAATGTTACCTATTTCTCCACTTTATTCTGCTCCTTCTCCAATGTATATGTCTCCCCCTCACCTTTTACTGCCATGGCTATTCTGTGAGGTACTTTAGACTAGGAGAGCATGACTGGCCCAAGACAACCTAGTGTGTTTTGTGGCTGAGTAGGGTTAAGTGGCTCAAGTGGTTAAGACGCTGAAGTGCAGGCCGGAAGGTTGGCAGTTCGGCACCCGAGTGCCGCATGATGGAGTGAGCTCCCGTCTGTGGTTCCAGCTCCTGCCAACCTAGCAGTTCGAAAGCAAGAAATTGCAAGTAGATAAATAGGTACCGCTTCGGTGGGAAGGTAACAGCGTTCCGTGCACCTTGGTGTTTAGTCATGCTGGCCACATGACCACGGAAACATCTTCGGACAGCGCTGGCTCTTCGGCTTTGAAACGGAGATGAGCACCGCAACCCTAGAGTCGGATTCGACTGGCTTTCGAGCAAGGGAACCTTTACCTTTAACTTTAGGGATTTGAATCCAGGTTTCATAGGTCCTAACCTCACACTCTAACAGCTATACTACGGCCCCTGTCACACGGGCAGGAAACTGCAGAGGAGAAGTGTGGCTGTTTGCCCCGGGGCAAACTAACATGCAGTAAAGCGATCAGACCTACTGTGGAGGTTCTGTGGAGGTACTGTGGAGGTTCCATGGCAAGGGAGAGGTGCCGATCACAACACACGCCTGCGCGCAATGAAGAAGCGCGCGGCGCGGCGAACTGGTTTTCTTTTTTTGTGTACACTACGAATGCGCATGCTCCGTTGGGTGCGTGTGCGCATCCACGGAGACGTGAGGGGAAAAAAACCCTTTTCCGCAAGGGGACATGGGCGGGCGCCGGATACCACCGGAAACGCGATCAGACGTCCGCCCTTGCCCCGCAGTTTCTGGAAACTAGTACCTCCAAGGTACTAGTTTTTTGCTGCGCTTTTTCGGCAGGAAGCCTCAGTTGTGCCACGGAAGCGCTACGCTTCCCAGATGTGCTGGTGAGATCGCGACCGGAAACTCCGCTTGTCTTCCATATCTCTTGCGTGGCTAATGTTGCGTGTGACCGCAGCCTACATTACTCTGGATCTTGTGTTATGGCTGCTACCCAGAAGCTGCTAGTAACCCTTGCTTCACAGGGCAACCTCCACATGGGAGCTCTTAATTTAAAAGTTGCCCATAATTTGGTGAGCCTGGTTACATGGAGATGTCAAAGAACTTCTCATGGCAAACCCCTTAGTTTTGAAATTGTTTTTAAACTTTTTGTTATTATAATAAAATGCATCTTTTTAATGAATATACATTTTAACAGAACTCATGGCATACCAAATTCAGCCAAGTTCAGCTACACTGAAGAACTGAATGAAACACTTCATGCACGTAAGAAAGTAGCTCTGGCTCATGAAAGTTCCTGCCACAATTGGTTCATTTTTAAGGAGGCACAAGAAAAAGAGGAGTCCAATTACAATAATGCATCTGGTGCAAGACTAAAATTGCCACTTTTCTAGAACTCTGTATCCTTTAAACATTACTTTCAGTTTTTACCATTAGAACAAAGTTTGAGTCCAGTGGCAACTTTAAAACCAACAAAGTTTTACTCAAGGTGATTTTTCATGCGCAGGCACACTTCCTCAGACACAGTTTTCACTATTAATATACTTAACATTAATATACTTAACATTTCCAAGTGGTCTTCATGTCTTTCCTACTTTATAATTTAGGCACCTGCATTATTGCGTTCCCTTCTGTTGTTCTACAAAATTCAGTTAATGGCTGTCCCATCTGGATATTTTATTCGTTATTAAATTTAATAATTATTAGAGTAATAATAGTATTTCCAGGAATAACTCCTGAATTTACACAGTACATTGAACTGGGGGTGCAAGGGGGACACGCGTGAATAGGACTCAGGTGAATTGCAATGAAAGTGTCTCCAGAATACCAGTGTGAACTGAAAATAACTTCTGTGCAATTCCTCATTGAGTGAAATGAAGAGCCAATACCACTAAGTATGCATTTCTTGGTGTTTATTAAACAGAAAGCTTGATCCTCCAAAATCATAAGAAAGTCTGCTATTGACTTCAACAGGTTTTATATCGTAAACAATAATGAACATGACTATCTTTTATGCTAGTAATCTAGACTGTTTCTAACAAGGTGACTATAACTATGGCTTCAAGCCATTAAGTCCTCATCCTCTGTTGGAATATATTAGCTCTGACTGAGAATCAATAACTCAATTTATGCAGCCTGGAGTTTTCCTGTGTTTGCCGGTGTTAATAGCCCTACTGAAGGCTTTAGAACTGCATCCAATTCTGTTCCCCAGCACATCTTCTCCTGCCAGTGTTCTGCCTGTCTCTGGAGGGGATACAGGAATCAAAACATGCCAGTTATTCCTATTTATGAGGCAAATAGCCAGACCGTGAGGGAAAGGATTAATGCTATATTAAGTTCAAAGGAAATCTAAAACATGGCTGCGATCACACACGCCCATAGATCCAACATAGGCGCAAATGCCCGACGGATCTAAAGGGCGTGATCAGACAGCAACATCTGGGAAGCGTCCCGCAGTTGTTGGCAACCTGTGCTGCTCCGCCATGGAAGCAGAGTTTAAAGACACTGGGGGAAGTCCGGTAGTAAACGGGTTCCAATGAACTTTCCCCTGTCTGATCACTCAAGTGTGCGCTCATGCCGTTGGGAGGGTCTGATCAAGCCATCCCGGCATGGTGCCGTTTCCCCCCTTTTGCAGTATGCGCATCATCGCATACCCATAGGGGGCGCTCGGTGCGGAGGTGCAGCTACGAAGGGAGATGTGATCTCGCAAATGCCGGTCAAATTCCTCCGGTGGGAATAGCTTCGCTTCCCCTCCGCTTCAACTGGTGCGTGTGATCACAGCCCATGTTTATTTTTTTTTATCAAGTATAGAATATCAAAACACTTAGGCCAATCCGGCATGTAAGCACTAAATCATTCATCTGTTTCTACAGTTGGAGATATATATTAAATAGAACAACTACTAGAATAATAAAATACATGTTAATTTGGACATGAAATTCAGCTAAACAGTGATTCACTTGTTATGTACACCATCAGAGGACATCAAAGCATTTAATTTCCAAATATTTTTGTGATGGTTTCGATACGCAGCAAATTTTACCAAGGTCAGTGATTGCCAAGATTGATATCAACTTGTTTTGAAGAGGAAGTATTAACATTCTCAAGTATTGATTCCCAGAAGATGTATACAATCTATCCACAGAAGACAAACAGCTATACTTGGCTGAAGTCAATAGAAGGATTATCACCAGTTTCCAATGAAGTCCTTCTCTAAGGGACTTTCCAGGCCCTATTTGAAATATATCTTACAGCCAAGTACAACCCCTCACACACACCAAGTGTCCAGTTTACAGCCTTTATGAACTGGACAAATGGCCAATGTTCCCTCTAAGCTGTGGAGTCCTGTGAGCAAAAATTCTTCTTTGTGAGCCACTGGCATTAACGTTGTGAGCGAGGGATTTGGCTCCTGCATAAATTAGCTTGCTCTGGAGCCATCCTTCCTGAGCGAAGAGAAAAATGTGTGAGCCAGAGGTTTAAAAACTGTGAGCTAGCTCACACTAACTCAGCTTAGAGGGAACACTGCAAATGGCCCAAATCAGAATGACCAGCATCAGTCTTTGATATCAGGCAAATCTAATGCATATAAGATTTGAAATGAAAATCTAATGCATATTCACTTATCTCTTGACATTACTACTTCACATTAACATGATGACAATGCAGTTACTGTAACAGATCACAGAGACCAAACCTCACAGAGACCAAACCTTCATGCCTTTATGTGTCACTGAAATCCAAACTGAACTAGAAGTCCCAATTAAATCTGTGCTAGAACACCCTATACATCCTCCACAATGATCAATGACATAGCGGTCGTGATATGTCAACATTCTTGGTAGAAAACAAAACTGACTGCTTTATCTATACAGAAAAGTGTTGTTTTCAAATACTAAATCCTCTGATTTAGCTGGGAACAACAGGTTAAATTTAGCTGGGAACAACAGGTTAAATTTAGCTGGGAACAACAGGTTAAATTTAGCTGGGAACAACAGGGTAAATCACTATGACATGAGAGAATAAAATTTGATTAAATGAAAAAAATATCCAAGCCTTACCCACCTAATAACTTAACCTTGGCCAACACCACCAATCCTAGATGTTTAAAAGGCCTTACAATACTTCCAAAAATGCTCAGGCAGGTTCAGGCTTTTGCAAGTCTCAGGAAGAAAGATTCTATACTTGTGAGTCATCCACAAAAAATGCTTCCATCTTTGTGCCTGTCCCACGAATGCAGAACGTTTGCATTGCATTAACCTGAAATGCAGATCCTGAACTCAAGGGAGAGCTCTTGGTCAAATGTGGATATCACAACAGGGATGATGGCTGGCTGGCTGGCTGGCTTTTTGTATATAATTCTCTAATTCTGTATTTTCATTTCAACAAGAAAAGCAGTAAGCAAAAAGAGAACATAATAGCAATAGGTGGCATACTGACATAACCTTACTGCTTTTCTTGTTGAAATGAAAATAAAGCATTAGAGAATTATATACAAAATGTAACTTTTTGTGGATCCCTGAAAATTGGTTGTAGAGAAGAAGGGTTATGTTAGAAAATCAGGTTTATGTAAAATTCATAAGTTTGCAGATGTGTCTGGTCTTTTCCTTCTCTGGGAGCAGAGTCCTTTGCAGGACAAAAATAAAAGACCTCTCTCGCTAGCCCAGGGTTGGCCTGAGAACACAGGTTAACTTATGGATTCCTCAACAACTTCACAGTCAACTGCTCTTTACCTTTTGCTTGATCTGAGAATATGTAGTCCCATACTTTTGCTCCAGATATCTGTAGTCATAGTTTGGAAATGGGGATGGTGCAGGGTAGCTGCCAGATTTCCACATTTTCCACAGGTTTACTCCAATTATTCCCAGCAGAGCAAGTGCACCAGTAATATAGATGCCTATTTCCCATCCAGGTGGACTCTTTATGACTGCAAAAAAACAACAACACAGTCATATGAGAGAAGAATGTAACCAAACCTACCCCGATATACATGCATGTACAGCGTATTAAAAAAAAAAAAAAAAGAAAAAGAAAAAAAAGAATGGCTTTCTATATGAGAGCTTTCTAAAATAAGTCAGTAATGCCAATGTGAGAAAGAAGTTGAAATACCTAGCACAGATTATTTTAAATTTTATTCCACAGATATACAGCATTTCTTGACTGAATCTGCCAGAACGGTCAACATATTTTTAGTTGTCAAAACAGAAATGTAGCGCCTCTGTATAAACTTTTTAAAAAATGGATGGATTTTTAATTTAAAAGATAGAAGGAACTTCGAATACAGGGAAATGCAGGTATTTTATTTTTATACTCAATGTATATTTTCTTTTGACACAAACTTTTGCTAAACATTAGGTGTTTCTATGAAATCTTTTTGCATTTTTCACCTTGGATTTCCATAGCTTTTAGAATGCATCTATTTTTATTTTGATGATTATCAAAATACATTTCTTTTATCAATGGTTTTGCAAAATAATCTTTCACATTTTGGCAGTCTACTCTGCACACACTGTGTTTCCATATTTATCCAAATCATTCTTTTCACCAGTCTTTGCACTGCAATCATCTTTTCAACAAAGATTTATGGCCAAGATTTCAACTTTATACTATTCAGGATTTCCCCCTGTGACGCTTTCTAAAAGACTCAGAGGCAGGTAAGAGTACACTGCATTCTGTTCACTTCTCAGAGATACCAATTTGAAAAACCTCTAGAAACCTGTTGGAAGAATACAGCCCTTTACTGGGAAGTGGATGGCTCTGCGGCCCTCACTGTCCCTACTTGCTTAGATGGGATGGATCCTTTAAAAAAAGAAAAAAGTCTTAGCAGTGGCTCCCAGACAACATATTTTTAAGAAAAGGATTTCCTGAGAGCTGCCCACAGCCGTGATGCTAGTCTTATCAGAAGCAAGAGAAAATTCCTCAATGGCTTTTAAGCCAAAAGAGGCTGGAAATTAACTAGAACATGTACCAACCCAGAGGTCTACATCAGGGGTGTCAAACATGCAGCCCAGGGGCCAGATCAGGCCCCCGGGTGGCTTCTATCAGGCCCGCAGTGGAACTGGCTGTCTTCTGCTTCTTCTTCCAGTTCTGCTGCTGCTGCGTCATCGTAGGTTTGCAGCTGACAGATACGCACCTGAACAGCATACTCAAGATTGCAACAGCACAGACATTTTGATGCAATAATTCAGAGCAAGAGGTGTCCGTTATCAGACACTGTTAAATAAACAAAATATTGCAAGAGTGCTAATGTTTTCAGCATGTTTTTATTTTAAGTAAAAAAAAAACTTTGCTTTTGTGTCCTTTATAAAATTTATATCTCCGCTACCTGGTGTTACATTTTATGACACCCATGGCCCGCCCCAACAAGGTCTCATTTATGTCAGATCTGGCCCTCATAACAAATGAGTTCGACACCCCTGGTCTACATTAAGAGGGGGGAAAGTACATGAACAGAAAAAGCTGCCTTATACAGAGTCAGAATCTCCACAAATAAAGTCCTAACAATTTCATCAGTGTTTCAGATTACTTACCACTGAGTTGGTGTTGAGCAGTGTTGCTGTCCATGGCTGCTATCCTGGGCTAGAGCAATGGCCTTAAAAAGTGAGAGAGAAAGAGTGATGAAACAGTGACAGTGAAATAATTGGATGATGCTGGGACAGTGCTGTTGGTTCACCAGGGCTCTGCATGGACGCCAGACCAACTCACAGGATCTTCCAAGACAACAGGCTTGTATTCTAAGCTCATCAACAAAGAATGAATAGCAATCCCCTACATCTGTTCCCGCAAATACAGACATTTCTTTTCCCCATACACATTTTCTTTTTAATTTTTTTAATGTTTTTTTTCCAATTTTTAACAATTCTAACACTTCAAACAGTGAACAATTAATCTTCCAATTACATTCACATCCTGTAAATAGTTCCTGAGTATGTACAACGTTATAACATGTTCAAAGAATTACAATACATTACTCATCACACTTCCGAATATGTTTTCTGTAGAAAGATAACAGACTTGGCGTAAACTTAATAGAAACATTAGGAAGCAATCTGAACTATTGGAGCGGTAAGAAAGAGAAGAAAGAAAAGGAAACTTCTATTATCAACTTACAATAACAATTACTACATATCATTCGACCATTTGGAAGATTTAATGTGAAATATTAGAGCTAGTGGAGAAGAAATAAGTAAATAAGTATGAGATTTTGCGGAACTAGTCATTACATTAATCTTATATCCATTTGTGGTATTGAGACCAATCAGATGAGATAAATTGTTTTTGTGACAGATAATCCAGCACTGGGTACCATTTTTCACTCCACTCAGACTTTCCCATATAGCTCCGACCCAATCACCATTGTGTTGGAAAGGGTGTAACCAAACAGGAAGTTATGCGCATTGTTGGTGGCAGTGTGATAAAATTAAGAAATTCTGGCAAGAAATACTAAACATGATACAAGACATAACCTCAGTCCAAATTCCACTAAAACCGGAAAACTTGTTTTTGAATACCTGGCCTGAAAATCTGAATTCAAGGGTACATAGATGCACAATAGAAGTCCTTCTAGATGCGGCCAAAACAGCAATACCATTGTACTGGAAGGAGAAAGAGGCGCCCTCAGTACAAATATGGTACAAGAAACTTTGGACTCATTACTTAATGGATGCAGTCTCCAACAAACTAAATTACATGTCACAAAACCTAATAAAGTCTAATCCCATACACATTTTCAACGTTCGTTTCAAACATTTTGTTCTTTGCCATTTCATTTATTCTTGCATTCATTTATTTTGATGCCCACTGGAGCTGATAGAGCCTCTTCCTCTCTATTGTTCGCCTCCACTTACTGGGCTGTGATCTCAGGTAGACAGGTGGCAGACAAGGGAGAGGAGAAGTGGCGGAGGAGGCAGAGGTGGAGGAGGAAGTGGAAGAAGGGACATCCCAGAGCAATACAGTACTTGAACAATATATGACACTTTTCCAATTCAGTTACATTACTCAGACGGATTAAACAAAATGGGGTTGATCGTTTTGGTTCTTCACTCATTTGGAAACACCCACATATTTTTTACTCTTTGATGTTAGCCCTGGGTGAAGTAGCACCAACACAGTTCATAATGATTCTCACCACACCAGTGAAACCTCTCATTATGGGAAACAAGGTTCCAGGGAACAGTCAGAATCAGATCTGCAACATGGGAATGAGAATACTAGCTTTCCTATGCCAAGTTTTTTTAAAAAAGAAAACAGTCAGGAAGACTTTTGTGTATGTTTTTGTACATGTATATTTTTTTCAAGTTTATTTTTAACTAGGAATAAGGCCTGTTGTGGAAATAAATACAACAAGATCTAGAAAGAGGCTCTGGGCGGGTGCCCTGGCCTTGGGCACTCAGCGTCAATTTGCTATGGTGACCTCAGCAGGGTATAATGACACAGAGCTTACAATTTTCTCCAGGGGAACTGATCTCTGCCATCTGAAGAACAGTTGTAATTCTAAGTGATCTCAAGCCCTCCTCTGGAGATTGGCAACAATGGTTCCCCAGGAGGAAATGGCTGGTTTGGAGGGTACAGTCTATGGCATTGTACCTGTCTTGGAGGTAGCAACCCTATCTCCTTCCCAGCCAACCATCAACCGTTATCTACCGCTCTGTCTTCAGCTTTCCATCTCTCACACACACACCTGGAGCCTCTGCCTAGGAAAGGTACAGTCTTTCTCCTCCTCATTGGGGACTCAAACAGGAGGGGAAGCAACCTCAGCAGGGTATAACAACTTAGAGTCCACCCTGCAAAGTAGCCATTTTCTCCAGGGGAACTGATCTCTACTATCTGGAGAGCAGTTTTAATTCTGAGTGATTGGCAACTGGAGACTGGCAACTGGAAATTGGCAACAATTGTTACCCAGGAGGGAATGGCTGGTTTGGAGGATGGAGTATATGGCATTGTACCTGTGTTAAGTACCACCCCTCCTCAAACCCCACCCTCTTCAGGCTCTACCCCTCAAATCTCCAGGAATTTCCCAACCTGGAGGTGGCAACCCTATCTCCTGCCAACCATCAACCTACTATTATCTGCCCCTGATCTCTACCATTTGAGTGACCTCCAGCCCTCACCTGGAGATTGGCAGCAATGGTTCCCCAGGAGGAAAAGTACAGTCTTTCTCCACAGTGGAGACCAAAGCAGCTTACATCATTCTCCTCTCCCCCTTTTGATCTGCACAACAACCCTGTGAGGTAGGTTAAGCTGAAAGTCTGTGACTGGTCTGAAATCACCCACTCAACTTCCACAGCAAGAACCTGGGTCTAGTAGACCCTGCTCTGAAGTGCTGCTATGCCTAGGGTAGCCAACCTCCAGGTGAAGCCTGAAGATTGCCGGGTATAACAAATGAACTCCAGACAATAGATCTCGCCCCTCCGGAGAAAATAACTGCTTTGGAGGGTGGATTCTATGGCATTCTATTCAGCTGAGGCCTCTCCCCTCCCCAAACTCCGGCTTCCTTAGACTCCACCACATAATATCCAGGAATTTCCCAACCTGGAGCTGGCAACCCTAGTCAGGACTTGCCCCAATGAGTTCCCCACAAAGGCCTGGAAAGGGCTTCCTTCCTTCGCCTTTTTACTGACACAACCAAGCTTTGTTGCCTAGCAACAACCACTGAGGGAAAAGTTAGTCCCACAGGAGCCAAGAAGGAGAAGTTTCCTCATCAGGAAAGACAGGCATTTTGGCAGTTTTTTTTTCTGTGGGGGAAGAGTCTCCAGGCCGGCAGTAGGCAGGGGAGAGGAGCGGACCCAGCACCCAACCAATGGCACGTGAGTACTCTTGAGTGGCAGTTGATGAGCCAATGGCTGATGGAGCGCACTGCACAGCCAATGGGAGAGCTGGAAATGGCCAATACATAAGGGAACTATATATATAGGATGCTTTGATGGATGGAGCTGGGGCGTGTCCTGGATCATCCCTGATATCAGTTGCAAAAACCACACAGAGAGGCAATTGTAAATCATGTAAGAAATGAATTGTCTGAATTTAAAAACATTTCCTGTAACTGGCAGCTTAATGCTGAGATGACAAGGGAAAGACATTGAAGTCCTCAGCTAGTGTTTTGGGAATATCTGTGAAGACAGAATTCTCCCTCTCTTTGGCACTGCATCACTCACCAGTGCAGGGTGTTTTGTGGAAATGCTGTATTAAAACTTGTTTCTTGGGTAAGGTGTCCAGGATTAGGTCACTAATTGCTCAGAACAGGGCCAAAGCCCTGCAACGGCTCTTCCCGCACCCTTCTATTTCCCTGCTGTTTTTCCGCATCCCCCTCGGAACATTAATCTCCCTCTGCATTGCATCCCACTTTCATTTTCCTTGTGCATCGGGTTATTTTGGAGCTTCCAACATAGTTTTACGGCATTGTCCTGGGGTATCTGAATGTGGTTTTGGACCAGACCTTTTGCCTCTTCTGTGTTGGAGGGAATAATAAGCAGATTACTTGACGCAGCTTTAGTCATCTCTGCCCATTCCCCCATCCCAATTTCCACTTCTATTTAACGTTCACCTAGCACACAACTTGGAGGGCAGGTAGAGGGGCAGCCTGGTGAGGTCCTCTGCGAGTTTGACGCTTCTTGCTTGCGGGGGGGGGGGTTGCACGTTGGACCCTAGGGAGGGATCTTTCCCCCCTTTCCCCAAAGCCAATCTGCACACAACTTGGAGGGGGATGTGTTAAAAGGGATGACAGGCTTGCCCATTGGAAACAATGGGAGAGGCTTGAAGGTCCATTTGTTTTTTGTTTTTTATTTAAACCCTTGGGACGCCATTCCTCCCGACAGACCAGCCGGCTGGCCGCTGAGCTTGCACTCCTGGAGTAGCCCAGAGGTAGCTAGCCAAAGGGGGTGGGAGAGCGGGGAGGAGGGGAGAGAAAGAGGAGGGGGTGCAGTGTGCCCCCATCCCTTGTTCACGCACATGGCCAAGTCGGTGGCCATTGGACACCCCCCCTCCACAGGTCCCAAGTGACATTAACCACAATTAAGCAAAAAAAAAATGCAGGTTTTGGCTGTAGATGCAGAAGGCACACACAAAGATAAACTGGAGAAAAAAGTATAGTGCAGAGGGGCAGGGACACAAAATTCGAAGTTAACCTTAAAGGCTCGACTGCTCAGATTCCCAGGAGTCCGGAGTAAGCTACAGTGAGCTGTTAGTGCAGAAAGGGCCAATATAACCTGCCACTGGGGGGAGGCCTGATTTAGTTTTCGTACCTGAATCTGCCTTCTGGGCTTGTTGGCAAAGAACTACTTGATTATTCCATTTCTTGATTAAGGTGACCAACGACTCTGTGAGGGTTTGCCCGAGACTTCGTTGCTTCGCCTCCCACCTTCAGAGCAGGAGCATCAACATTTCTCACCCCCAGGCGGTTCTAAAAACCAAGGGCTCCTCTGTCTCAGCTTCATACGGTTTCTTCTATAAAGGCTCCATTTGGACTGAGAGGCAGAAGAGAAAGATGCACCCTGAGAGCCAGTGTGGCCTAGTGTTTGGACAAGGACTGGAAAGCCCCAGGTTCAAATGCCCACTCTGGCATGAAGTTCACTGGGTAACACTGGGCCAGTTACTTCCTCTCACCCTGGTCTGCCTCAAGGGATTGTATGAGGAGAGGTGGAGGAAAGAGAGAGAGAGAGAGAGAGAGAGAGAGAGAGAGAGAGAGAGAGAGAGATACGCCTGCCTTCTTTTTTGTGCCGTGGGGGGGGGG
>NW_015172044.1:408461-423428 GCF_001447785.1 Gekko japonicus | reverse complement strand
ATACTCAGGGCTCTTTTTGTAGAAAAAGCCCAGCAGGAGCTCATTAGCATAATAGGCCACACCCAACAGCAGGAAACCATTAGCATATTAGGCCACACACCCTGACTGCACCACTCATTAGCATATTAGGCCGCATTCCCACACCCCCAGAGGTGTGGTGTTCCAGCCACACCCACCTTTTGCTTCTTATTCTGTTTACCTTGTTTGTTGTCAAAACCCAGGGCTTTTTTTGTTGCAGGAACTCCTTTGCATGTTAGGCCACACACCCCTAATGTAGCCAATCCTCATGAGTTTCTACTATTAGGCATGGCCTATTATGCTAATGAGTTCCTGCTGGGCGTGGGCAACTTGGGAGCCAGCCGGAACTCCGTTCCTGTGCGTTCCTGCCCAAAAATAGCCCTGCACACATATAGCAGCAAACAAAGAAAGCGTACATTTGGACAGATTAAGATAGGTAGCCATGTTAGTCTGTAGCAGTAGAAAAGAGTAAAAGTCCAGTTGCACCATAAAAACTAACAAAATTTGTGGTAGCTTTCGTGAGTCACTGCTCTCTTCTCTTCAGATACAGCTAAACAGAAAGTCTCTTACATTTATGAAATGACTGACTGTGTATTTGGAGAAAGTTAAACATAACATTGTAAGCAGGGAACTCTTCCGTAGTGTGTATTATCTGTATACATATTGCATACTTTTCATGGACAAAATCTGTCAGGCTTCAACAATAAATGTATCTTATGCACAGCAATTATTCTCTAAAACAGCTGACTGTCTTACATAAAATCTTCATGCTGCACAATTTGAGTGAATAAAACCTTATCTTCAAAAGCATTTCACTGATTCCAAAAGGAAAAAATATGTCATAGGAGGAGGGTTTTTTTCCCCCGCTGCTCCCCAAAATATTTAGCTTTTCCACTGGAAAAACATTTTTTTTAAAGTATTTGGTGGGAAAATATCCCTGTCCTTAATGCATCCCTCCAGGGCTTCATATCTCTACACAGACCCAAAGAAAACCAAAAACAATTGTGCCTGCTCAGTCATCACAAAGACAGATAATCAGTTAATTCTTTTTTTCTGTCAGCCAGCCATACCTTTTATTGGCATACTCAGACATAGTACAAAATAGGAACAAGCAAAATATACAGTTCAAGATTAAGAACAAATATATATATAGAATTCATGGTGAGACAGGCCCCTCATAAATTTCAATAGACTTCTCCAGGAATTTACTAACAGCCCTTGTGATTTCTACTTCATTATCTTTTAATAAGCAATGATAGTCAATCCCATTGACCAGATTACAGGGAGGGAGGGAGAAATTACCAAACAGTTCCCTCCGGGGATTAGAATATAGCTGGCAGTCCAGCAATATGTGTTGGATGGAGTCTGGAATATCCGACCCACAAGGGCAGACTCTCTCACTATATGGAATTTGGAGGAATCTACCGTAAACAATGTTTGAACGAAAGGAGTTCATCCTAGCCAACATAAATGCTCTCCTTTGTTGGGGGCTTTCAAGATCACATAAATAGTTGGCCATTTTACCACTGGGTGAGCAAGATGAAGTGCTGCAGGCATTTATTTAAGTTTATCTATAATCCTGCCCAACCAATCGTTTTTAAGATAGCCAAGCAAGCTATCCGATTCTGCCCTATAATAAATTCGAAGCCAATATTTAAAGGTTATGATCCATACTTTTGTTTCTATTCGTTGCAAACCTGTTTCCACATAAATTGCAGTATAAGGTACATATTTAGGCACTCCAAGAAGTTGACGCAAGAATATGGCCTGAATATTTTCTATTTTCTGATTCAGGGCATTAATCCACACAGGAGTACCATAGAGTATTTGAGATAGAGTTTTAGCCTGAAAGACTTTGATTGCTGCAGGGAAATATTGATTGCCTTTATGGTAGTAGAAATGTTTAATCTGAGAGGAAGAGAAATTAGCTGTATTAATTATTCTGTTATGATGAACTACCCATTTGAGTAGTTTTCGGCCTTTTGGCTAAGAAAAATATAATATAATAGCTTTATATTAGCTATATAAAGTCATCTGTTCTTATGTATTTTTTTCTTAAACTTGGAGCATCCTTCAAATAAATACTTTAAATAGGAGGTGCCCAATCCAGCTAGAATTAAACCTTTTTAAATCCCAAGGACAGAAGCATGTGCTTAACACTCTCCAACTGAAATTAAAGAGATTTCAAAGCACCAGACTTTGGTTAGACTGCACCAAACGTATCCATATTGCTTCTATTATATTCCCCAAACAACTGTGTAATATCTATTTTTCAGGTCCACGCAAAAAAGTTAGTACTGAGCTAGTTTTCTTAAGCTCTAGAACGCTTCCTGAGGCTGGTGGTTGCCCTCTTATCTTCTTTGGGCATATACTTGGGTAGAGCCTTCTTCTTCTCGCGGGTCTCCACCAAAATTTTCTCCAGCAATTCTCCAAAAAGCTTGTCTCCTTGGAACAGGTACGCTGATACAATGACCTTAGACTGGTAATCGCCGGTCAGGATCGGAGCCAGACTAAACGGTGGGCAACAGCAGCTGATGCCGTAGCTCTTGAGGACAGGACCATGGTATCCAGTGTGGTGTCCGTAGTGAAAGAAATGGCCTTCAGGATCCTATTGGCGCCCTCGAGTAGTCTGCGGTTATTTTCTGGTAACATCTGGATCAATTTTCGCATCCACACAATGGATGCCCTGGATACTGTAGATGTAGCTGAGAATGCCTTGATCGCTAAGGAGGCGACTTCATGTGACCTTCTCAGGGCAAACTCAGCCCTCTTGTCAAGGTTATTTCAAAAGAAGAAGAAGAGGAGGAGGAGGAGGAAGAGATTGGATTCATACGCCCTTCACTCAGAGTCCCAGAGCAGCTTACAAACTCCTTTCCCTTCCCCTCCCCAGAACAGACACCCTGTGAGGTAGGTGGGGCTGAGAGAGCTCTTGACAGAACTGCCCTTAGAGAACAGCTCTGACAGAACTATGGCTTGCCCAAGGTCATCCAGCAGGTGCAAGTGGAGGAGTGGGGAATCAAACCCAGTTCTCCCAGATTAGAGTCCGCGCATTTAACCACTACACCAAACTGGCTCTCGCTGTGACCGTCCTCGGAAAATAGTGCAGAAGACTGGCGGTCGGTCACTGGAGCGTCCACAACAGGAATCTGCAAAATATCTGAAGCAGAGGAAGTTATAGGATACAGTCTCTTAACCATGCCTGGTATGGGCTTGTTGAACCGTGGCTTAGCCCACTCTGCCTTGACCTTGCGCATAAAAAAGTTAGGGAAGGGGAACGCTCTCTCTGAAAAGTCATCCGGAGGGAAGAATTCATCGGTGATCTCCAAGCCCTCCTGGTGTACCTGATCATCAGGATGCTTGCTCCCTGCATTGTGCAAGTTCTGTATTTTAAGAGCAGAGTGAGTCTTAGAAAGTAAGTAATGGAGGTCCTCACTTTTAAAGAACCTAAAGGATTGTTCAGGGGCAACGGGTGCCTTTTCCTCATAAGAGGAAAATTCCCCTTCCTCCTTTTCACTCTCTACATCAGAAACAACATCCTTCTCTCCCTGCTGAGGATCAAAAAGACAAGAGTCTTTGGGGAAGCCCTTTTGTGCAGACTTAGTGGGCCAGTCCCTTCTCTTCTTATGTCTATGAGGAGAGGGGGAATGAGAGGATGAAGAATACATGGAATGGGTAGACCCCCGGCCCCCCGCCATGCAGAAGCAGGCTATCTCTTGCCTCATGGCCCTCCTGAAAAATGCCATCGCTCTAAGGGACAAGCGAGCAGACCCGGAGCGGCCATCGTTACCGTTTTGTGAACCGGCAGCATCTTCGTCCCCCTGGGTAGTATCAGCCATATTGCTTACTGAGTGGCCAGACCCGCTATTGACCATAGGTCTCGGGCCGCTCCCTGTTCGGGGTTAGGCTCTGCTGGCCATCCTCATCCTCAAAAATGGCCACCGCCATTTTCGCGGGCTCTGAGTGATTGCATGAGTGGGAGCTTTTGGCACGCTTAGCCACACCACCGTCCTCTTTCGATTTGGAGCTGACCGCTTCTGCGGCTCTCTTCCGTGCCACGTGGCCTCTGCTAGCCTCAGCTAGTCCCTCTCTGTTCATCTCTGAAGTGGAAAGGAACCCGTCACTGTCTTCCCGGGACCTCTGAGAGCCACAGCCTTCAGTATTGAAAGTGAGTTGCCCAGGAGAGGAGAGGAGAGGAGAGGAGAGGACAGACGAGGTAGAGAATCTTTTCTTTTTGAAGATAAGTTGGAAACAGGATAAGAAAAATAAATAGGAATAAGCAGGGGTCATTTCCTGCAGGAGCGCACAGGAGCGGAGCTCCAGCAGTAAAGAGCCCAGGGGGTGGGCACATGCAACAAGCCCCACCCCCTGCTCCCAGCAGCCCTCAGTCAGAGCAAGAAGCAGCCAGGTAAGCTGCAGAGCTCCCCCCCGCCCCCTGGTCCAAAACAGTCCAGTGGCACCTTTAAGACCAAGTTTTATTCAGGTACAAGCTCTCCCTCCTCTGCAATGACAGATCTGCATGTTCCCTCCCATAGCTAGCAATCCAAAACAGTCCAGTGGAGCCTGAGCGGTGGGTGTTGCCTTCTGACACACTTCTGGTGATGTCAGAGGGTGTGGCATATGCAAATAAGTTATGCTAATGAGTTATGCTAATGAGCTCCTGCACCTCTTTTTCTACGAAATGACCCCTGGGAATAAGAACAAGAATAAGAATAAGAGAACAAAAACGTGAAAGTTAGGAAAAGCCTACTCCTAGCTGCTCTCCCTACTGAGGCAGGGAAAGAACTGAGCTTAGGGTGACCCCCATCGCAGGAAACAGGAAACAGCTGAAGTTGATCCTGCCTCCCTAAGTGATGAATGGGTATCACCCACAAGATGGCCTCCACCTCAGAGGGAGAAACAGTAAAGTTATGGAAGTCCAAATAAAATGGCCTCATCTTGAAAGACTGCTTTACTTGTAAATGCTGTATTGTTGGCAAATAAGCACACTGGTTTCACATTAATCATGGGAACCACAGGCAAGAAAGTCAAAATACCTGAGGGGTAGTCAGTGATATGCCTTTGGCCCACAACTTTTTGAAATATTAGGTGCAAAAAGAGCAAATATCTATATTTAGAGACTATAACTGTATATTTTTGTCACTGAACATCTCATTCCCAAAACAATGAGGAATTTCAGACAGGCGATATATTCCGGAAGAGGAACGGTTCCCAAACAGTTTCTGGTCTGTCATTTCAGACAGAACCGTTTGAGAACCGGTTCCCTTCCGGAATATATTTGTCATTTCATACACAATTGCTTTTGTCCCGTTTAGGAAACAGGGCTGAAGCGTTTTACCTGTCAACTGCTTCCAAGTGCTCCTCAGTTTCCTCTCCCGGTTCCGATGCACTTTTTCCCGCCGTTTTTCGCGCGGGCGATCTCCGGCTTTTTTTTGAACTTTTGCTTTATAGCGTTATAGCGCTATAGCGCTGTAACGGAATAGCATTATATCAATCCCATTGGAATGCATCGAGTGTTTTGTTATACTGCTATAGCGCTCTAAAGCAAACATTAAAAAAAAAAAGCTGGAGATCGCCCGCACGGGCAAAAATCGGTGGGGGGAAAGCGGGAAAAAGCAGTGCAGTCTGAAATGGCAAACCGCTTCAGATCCAGCTCTTTACCGGAAGGGGAAAGCCATGTGTGAAATGGCAGCCCTATACCGGTTCACTTCAAAACGGATCATTACCGGCTTGAAACCGGGTGAAACTGGGTAATGTGAAATTCCCCAATGTTTCCATACATTCAAATGACATTACACACCAGGATCCCGTTATCAAGTGAGATGGAAAGCACCGAGCCAGCCAGAGATATTACAAAGAGTTGAGAAGTGAATTTTACAGCACAGATTCAGCACACCTCAGCAACCTGCTCCACATAATGAGAATGAAGAGGCTGTGTGTATCATGTGCGTGCAGAGGAAGGGCAAGCTGCTGAGATATGCCAAATGTTTAGGTTGGGAGATTTTCAGAGCAGCAACTAGATATCTGCAGCCCACACACTGGGGTGCAACTTCAGAAAAGCTTCTGCTAGGCTCCTATGTTCATGACAGCAAACCTCCTCGGTGAATTGATTTCAGTCTTTGGGGAACAGAATAATATAATATGCACTAATGGGAGGAAACACATTTTCCAAATAAGCAGCATTTTTAGAATTAGTTTTATGCTTCTGGTTTTAATAAACTGTAATCTGAGTTTCTGGAAGGAAAAAAAATATACAAAAGTTAGGGGGCACACTTTTAGGCTGAGTTCAGACTGGCAGTTTGAAGTGGGATGGAGTCGAAGCAAAAAAGACCTGGAACAAACTGTTCCGGGTTTTCCAGGTCACACTGATACGGGACCATACCGGGGAGGAAGCGCAAGGGAGTGTTCACACTGTTGACCCGGAGGCGCGGCTGTAAGCGGCTTTTTCTGGTAATCCGTTTATGTGCGCTCATGTGCATAAGCGCTCATGCACATCCCTACCGGATCGTGGCTTTTCGCATTCACACTTCCAGGAAGTGGGATGGACATGGGATAATCGTGCTTTCCACTTTCACCTGGTATCTTTTAAACTTGGGAGGGAAGCGTTACAAGACGGGTTGAGTATGGCTGGGGAACGCCTGACAGATGTGCCTGTGTGAACCCGCCCCTTTAATCCATTTGTGAAACGTTTCTGGCTTGTTGTCCCACCGCGGGTTCTTCCGTGGCCGTATCGGCCGCTGCGGCAGGACTGGCGCGACCCGCACCGAGTTCTTTGAAGCTGCCCAATGAGGGATGGGGTTCGGGAGACATATTTGGGGACCGGGAAGGCCTTGGTCCAAAACCCCTGACAGGCAGGAGGGGACGCGCTCGGGCGAGAGACCGAGGAATTTTACCCTTCCATATGGATGCTACCGCGGAAGGGGCCGGGCGGGTAGATACTTCCCCACAACCTGAGACTCCTGGGGTTAATGGAGGCGAGAACACTAAGGTTAAAACACTGAGATTGGGAACACACGTGAAATGAGGGGAGCGGATTGGAGAACTGGGCTGATGGGGAGCACATGGGGTAGGGGGAAGAATGTAACACGGCAATAAAAGAAAGAAACAGAAAACACCGGGGAGGAATCCGGCGAATCGTGGCGACCCAGAGAGAGAACGTGCGCATGAGAGACGATTCGGCTGGGAACAGTAGCTGGCGTGTGGCGCTAACACCCAGCACGTTCAATTTCTGAGGTGTTTGTTTCTGAGTCTATACGAGTCTCACCACGGCTACAGGATATTCAGAGCCAGTGAGTGCATCCGAACACGACACTTGTGTCTATACCGGGGCAAACTGCAGGTCTGAACTCGGCCTTAGTATGTCAGATCTCTTCTTACATAATTCCCAGCCAATCAACCCCCTCTCCACCCATAGGAAACCTGATTTTAAGGCCTCTTTAGATTTCCCCCACTGATTCAAATTGTACAACAGTCTTGTTCTTTTACATGCTGTTATTATTTCCCCATCACTTGCCTCATCTTCTGAATTGTAAGGGAAATCCTACTTCAGGGAGAGAACACGGACATCCTTCACCAGGATTTGAGGGAGGGATGCAGGCTTACAGACTGTATGGCAACAGACTGATTCAAAATGGGTAGCTGTGTTAGTCTGTCTGTAGCAGTAGGAAATAGTAAGAGTCCAGTAGCACCTTAAAGACTACAGAATTTGTGGTAGGGTATCAGCTTCCATGAGCCACTGCTCACTTCTTCAGAACTAGAACTTCTTAAGAAGCGAGCAGTGACTCACAAAAGCTCATACCCTACCACAAATTTTGTTAATCTTGAAGGTGCTACTGGACTCATTTCCCACAAGCCGCTGCTCCATGCTCGCTCTTCCCTTTGCCCCAATCGTACGTGTCAATTTCACACCATGTGCTGCGCGGCTGCATTTTGCCCCGCAGCTTCGCCCACATTTTGCCCCACAGCTCTGACAGAAACTGCTCTTTTTCAAGAACAGCTGAGCCAGAGACTGAGTGAGCTCCTGTCTCTGGCCCCAGCTCCTGCCAACCTAGCAGTTCGAAAGCGAGAAATTGCAAGTAGATAAATAGGTACCGCTTCGGTGGGAAGGAACAGCAGTCTTGGCATATAGTCATGCTGGCCACGTGACCACGGAAACGTCTGCAGACAGCGCTGGTTCTTTGGCTTGGAAATGGAGATGAGCACCACACCCTAGAGTCGGATGCGACTGGCTTTCGAGCAAGGGAAACCTTTACCTGAAATCTTAAAACCATTCATTCATTCAACCAATCAAGCGGCATATGGGGCAGACACAGTGTTTGTTTTTTGTTTGCTTTGTTATAGGGGAATGACGAAAACAACACTCAAATCATTCAACAATTTCTCCAACCTCCTTAATCAACTTCCCACCCCTTTGAAATCTCGTCAAGCTTCCTGGAGGAAAGCAGTTCCCAGGACACATAAACAGTACACATATTTTAAAATGACGAAGCCGTGTTTTTTATATAATGGCCTCTTGGACTCCTCTGTTGTAATGTAAGTCATTATAAGTCTTCAGTAATGCTACATCTGTTACCTTGTTTCCTCAAATAGCTGGTTCATTGCCTCCAAAGGCATTTCCTGTGTGTGTTATAAACCAGTAATCTCTGAGATATTCATAATGCTTATACCTAAATCCCTGTTTCCTCTCTGGAAATGTCACACTTGAAAAAGAATGTTTGTTCAGACACGGGACCTTCAGTTATAAACCAGCGCAAGGGATGAGACACGTAGGAGTTCCAAGTTCCTTTTAATGCCAGAAACTCTGCTTCTTATAATATATACCTGGAATAAGTCCCAGGTTTAACCTATGGCAACTTCCATTAAAAGGAACTCAAACAGCAAGGCTTGGAAAGACACCGGACACCAGCTGCCTGTCAGATGGTTCAGTGGTCTTACTCAGCACACGGTAGAAACACAGAGCTGGAAGAGACCTCAAGGGTCATCTAGTCCAGCCCCCTACGCAATCCAGGAAATTTGCAACCACCTCCCACTCCACCCCACCCAAAAAAAGCCTCCCAAGATCCCTGGCCAATTTGGCCTGAAGGACATAAGAACATAAGAGACGCCAATGTTGGATCAGGCCAAAGGCCCATCCAGTCCAACACTCTGTGTCACACAGTGGCCAGAAATACCATTGCCATCAGGAGGTCCACCAGTGGGGCCAGGACATTAGAAGCCCTCCCACTGTTGACCCCCCCCCCCAAGCACCAAAGGAACATTCCTTCTTGACCCCAAAGTGGTGATCTTCATGACCCTGGGCATGTAAGAACAGCCACAAGAGTCCAGCAGTGGCTCCTCCCTGGTGTCCATATGATACTTGTGTCCCAACTGTTACATTACTTATAGAGGTAAGTATGGGTACAGTTCCCAGATTTCCCTTTAAATACCTTGGAAGCCGTGAACGGGTCCATACTTGCAAGTATTTTAAATGGAAAAACAGTTGATCATCTATCCATGTGTCCTACATAGCATATTTTGTATCGAAGTAATGGAGCTGCGGTGGCTCAAGTGGTTAAGACGCTGAACTGCAGGCTGTGAAAGGTCAGTCGTTCAGCAGTTCGAGACCCGAGTGTGCCGCATGACGGAGTGAGCTCCCGTCTCTAGTTCCAGCTCCTGCCAACCTAGCAGTTCGAAAGCAAGAAATTGCAAGTAGATAAATAGGTACCACTTTGGTGGGAAGGGAACAGTGTTCCGTGCGCCTTGGTGTTTAGTCACGCCGGCCACATGACCACGGAAATGTCTTCGGACAGGGCTGGCTCTTCGGCTTTGAAACGGAGATGAGCACCGACTGGCTTTCGAGCAAGGGAGACCTTTACCTTTACCTAATGGAACCTTACTATGGCAAGGTAGTGCAGGGAGGGGCAAAATAAAAGAGGAGGTATTTTCTCATAACCTTTAATAGTATGAAACGGCTCTGGCACAGTAATAGATATGTTGCGTAAGGAACCGTCTCTCTCAGGGAAAACATACACTCAGCTGTGGACGCTGCCATGAACTTCTCATGTTATACTCAGAGAAGGAAACACATTTACAGCAACAATCGGGGGGGGGGGGGATCCCTCTGCAAAGGGGAAGATGATTACCTTTACATTTACAACCTGAAGCCCTAAAAAACCAGCAGTGCACAACATGTCTGGGTAGGTAAATGCTGGCTTAGAAGGAAGTAGGTAACTCCCCCCTCCCCCGTACAGGATTAACCCCAGAAAGTCACTCCCAGGTGGGAAAGGAAGGGTTAAATGTTCAGCTCACTTAGTGAAAGGACACGATGTCCAGGTTGGAAGCTGCAGAAATGGACAAATTAACATTGCAGTTACAAGGAAAACTTTTGAAAGCAACAGCACTGGAGTCTGCATCAATGCCCAGGAGCATCCTTTTGTTTAGCGTTCTTGCTGTCCTGTCCATTTCTACAGAAGGAATGTCAAGATAAAACAACGACCCGTGAAATTTAGCCAGCATTCCTTTCACATTTTATTTCCTGCTTTACTGTAGCACCTGTACTGTGTTCTAATATTCTATGCTTCTGTGCTCTGGGCTTGTATAAGCTGTGCGCCAGTTAATAAATCTTATCTTTTAAAGATCTCAGGCTGCAAATGAACTCTTACATACGAGTCTGGCTGCTCATTCATGCAACGCTATCAACCCCCCTGGCCAAGCTTGGGGGAAAGTGGGCAGCAATTTCATATTCATGCTCACATGAAAACCCCACTTTCAGTGAGTCAGACCACTGGAAGGGAAAAAGGAGGGGCAGATGGTCTGACTGCTGTACAATACTACCCAAGGGACAGAAAAGGGAACTGTAGGATTTCCCTTCAACAGGGTTCAAGCACTGCTCACACTGAACGGATTGTATCTATTCTTTAGTCTAACACACTGTTCCACTGCTTGTGTAAATCTGTGTTGTTCAACAGACTTCGCAGCCCTGCACCTGTATTTCTAGTTTACTGGATTTAGTTGTTCATACTCAGTTTTACTGATGGTTTGTAACCTTACTACAGTGTTCAATATTTCAGTTCTGTATACTTTGATGATTGTACTCAGTTCCACTGAAAGATCGTAATATTATATGATTAAATACAATATTCCCCCCCCCCCAAAAAAAGCGGGTTCAAGCAATCCCATGCACATTTGGTCAGTCGCAGGCTGGGAAGCAAGGAGAAGAAGAAGAAGAGATTGGATTTATACCCCGCCCTTCACTACCCAAAGGCGTCTCAGAGCGGCTTACAAACTCCTTTCCCTTCCCCTCCCCACAACAGACACCCTGGGAGGTAGGTGGGGCTGAGAGAGCTCTTGGCAGAAACTGCTCTTTTTTCAAGAACAGCTCTTGTCAGATCTGAGGAGAGCCCCAAGAGAACCTACTACTGGTGCGGTCACACAAGGGAGAAAATGCGGGCGGGAAGCGAAGCTGTTTGCCCCAGGCTCCAATGACGCACGTTTGCGCAATCACACTTCCGGCTGCGCGCCCCACAGTTCCGTATACTAGAAGGTTTTACCCGGTGGCTTTTTTCCACGCTCCTGCGGTGCAATACGACGCCCCGATGACGACTCCGGGATGTTGGACAGATGTGTCTGTGTGATCACGCCCCTTTACTCCGCGGGGGAATCACACCGTTGCCGCCGCTTTTGGTACGTATGATCGCACCCACTGTATGTTTAAATAAAGTACATACTGCAATATTGATAACATAACTACAACGGGTGGTAAAAAGTTTAGAGAAGAAGCCAATGAAGAAGACAATATACTGAAATACAGTACCAAACAGGGCTAATGGAGTGGCCATGTCAAGAAACAGAATGTCCTCTATTAATTCAGGTGGGACAAAATGATCCCCTCAAGTTCCAGATAGAAGGAACCTTCACAGTAATTGACCAACATTCCATTCTCATCTGGACTCGAGTGCATAATTCTGATGACAGGGAAGTCCAAAGCTATACAAAACTCCTGGGGTGGGACCACTTATAATACACAGAGACATGTCACAGGACATTTTGTTGGACCCTCCGCCTGAAAGCTGCTAAGGCTATGGTATCCAGCTATGGTATTCAACTTACAAATACAGACACAGTGCTCTACAAATGTCTTCCACTGGGTCATTTGTACTGAAGGCAGTGGATGTGGCTGCACTATGCGAAGAGTGTACCACGATGACCTTTGGCTTCATAGGCTGCCACTACACATTGATGGAGACATCTACTTAGTGATGCTTTGGATGCTTTCTTGCCTGAGCTATCAGATGAAACACCACGAATAAGGAGTCTGACTTTCTCAACTGAGATGTTTTCCTTAATTCCCAAGTATGCCATTCCTTTGCCCTTGGGTGAGAAGGATTGGAGCAAAAGGATGCAAGACAGACCTCCTAATCACTATGAAAAGAGGTACTGACTTTCTGAATGAAAGTTGGGTCTGTATGTAAGACCACCTTATCTTTGTGGAACACATGTAAGCTTGACAAATATAGAGTCCTTGGAGTTCTGAGACCCTTCTGGCTGATATAACAGATACCAGGAATAAGATTTTAAAGGTAAGAAATTTAAGAGACATTTCGCTTAATGGTTCAGAGTTAATGCCTGGAAAACAACCTTTCGTCTCCACAACAGAACGTGATTCATCGTAGGGGTACTGGAACTTTCCTTCATGAAACCTCTTAACCAGGGGGGTGACTGAAGACAGAGATTCCCAAAATGGGCTAAAGGATGGCGTCAAGGGTTAATGTCTGTTAGGGTGGTCTGCATTGCTCACTGGTTGCATCCAGCACTGCCTGTGCCCTGTGTAAAGCTTCCCCAGTTTCTGCACCTTCTGATCTGATCTGAAACAGGGTAGGGTTCAATGAGATCGAAAAAGACTGAAAGGACGAGCTGCAGAAACACTCCTCTTCCTTTTTAGATGAGAAGTGTTCTTGGCCTTCAAAAGGACATTGCCTAATTTCTCCACAAATAATTTTACCACCAGTGTAAGGGGCTGTCGCTCGGGTAGTTTTCATAGTTTGGTCACATGGAACCACCGACAGATCTATAAGTAGCACTGCGTGGCCACATAACAGACCATTACTCTAGTGGGGAAGGTCATTGCATCAAGACTTGCATCCGCGATAAACTCTGTGGCTCTTTCCAACTTCAAGACCAACAGAGTTTTATTCAAGGTATGAGCTTTTGTGTGCACAAAGGTCTGCTGGACCACATGGCCTGGCTAGGGCAGCTGCGGCCATCTTAGTACATAACAAATCTCATACTGTCTTTTTTACATTTTCCAATCTGGGGAAAAACAGTAGGCATGGGGACACATATACTTGCCTACTTTCACCATAAAAATGCGTTGGGCATTGGGATTATGTTTAATTTCAGGTGTATTTTCAAATTAATGTTAAGGCTATATAAACATTGTTATGTACTAAGATGGCCACGGCCACGCTAGCCAGGCCACACGGTCCAGCAGACCTTAGGTCCCTAAACAATAGCCACCGCAGATCCTAGTGCGCACCAGTAAGCTCTCCCGGATACTGATACAGACCTATCATAGACTGGGTCTTGTAAATACAGCCTATCACGGGAGTTGGGTGTGTGTTGGGTGTGAGAGTGTTCACGCATATAAGCCGGCCTCGGACCGGCCAGTGTATTTTTAGTTCTGATGTAACCAATAAACTTGAGCTGATTTCACTATGCTACGCCTGGAACTCCACTACATTATAAACATGTTGTCAGCTAGCTGCCATTGAACTCTGTGGATGGAAAAAAAACCCCTCTCTCCTATGGCATCTGCGCATGCCTCCTGTGTGCCCTGTGTGTATCCCTGTGTAATGCATTCCATTCTATGAACGCTAGCGTACGCTTATCTGCAAGATTAACAGGTGTGGAGAAGGAGCCGCTTTCCTTAGACTATAATGAGCTGGACCGTGTGAAGCTTTAGTTGTTTATCTTTATAGAAACGTTGCTTCTCAGGCTTTTGAGCGCGAATACGAAAGTCTGCCCGGCGGGAACCAAGCCTATTGGTTATTATCGGTTTGAATGTCTTTCATTATCCCCTGTTCAGCCCGTCCCAGGTATTCTTAACAGTGCACTTGTTCCTGCTCTAACATGGCTTTAATAAAATACTACTTTGCTTAAACGTGTATTGGACTTATAGCTGTGAGGGATCGGACACATGTAAAGAGTTTTCCAAAAAACTATTGGTTAGAAAAATACAAAAGCACACCACAGTTATCCTAGGTCAGTGATGGCGAACCTTTTAGAGACCGAGTGCCCAAACTGCGACCCAAAACCCACTTATTTATCGCAAAGTGCCAACACGGCAATTTAACCTGAATACTGAGGCTTTACTTTAGAAAAAACAACCCATACATTAACTTAAGATTATCCAAACAAAATAAGGAAAGCAATCCCAAGTGCTTTCATTAACTTAAAATTATTTGGCAGAGAATTCGACACTTTAATGATGGTCTGGGCCTGGCTGGGGTGATGGCACGCGTGCCCACAGAGAGGGCTCTGAGTGCCACCTCTGGCACCTGTGCCATAGGTTCGCCACCACTGCTCTAGGTTGATCCTGCATTGAGCAGGGGTTTGGACTAGATGGCCTAAAATTATTTGGCAGAGAATTCGACACTTTAATGATGGTCTGGGCCTGGCTGGGGTGATGGCACGCGTGCCCACAGAGAGGGCTCTGAGTGCCACCTCTGTGTTGGATCCCCAAGCATCGAGAATAAATCCACGTTTTCAAGAAAAGCAAAATTTATTTCAAAGCGTTGAAGACATACTCAAACACGTTCTTTGTTAGAACTGGGGATACACAGTTAGGTCAAGCATAATAAGGAAATTCAAACAGATACAGATCCAATGAATAGCATTCCCGCTGGCGGGCTAATGAAACGGTTGCGCGCCCAGTCCATGGGAACCAGGCAGAACATCAGACAAAACACAGGTGCA
>NW_015172044.1:394890-403352 GCF_001447785.1 Gekko japonicus | reverse complement strand
GCCCCGATGGCTCGAACATCCACTCCTCGAGGTCCTGCTTGGGACTCCCCTTCTCCGAGGTAGACCCCGGCTCCGGGAACAATCCCTTGTCAAACAGACTCTCACGTAATCCGCTCCCCCGACGGGAGTACACCTCACGGGTGCCCTGAGTGTTGTACATAGTCCAGTCATCCTGCTGATGAGTCTTCCGCGGACCCCAGTGCGAAGGGGTCGGAGGCGGCCAAGACAGATGTGCAGGCAGGCGGGGAATCGCTCCCCCCACGGCACCCTCCCCCGAGGCTGCAGTCGTGAACACCAAAGGAGCGGAGGTATGTGGGACCGATCCTGAGTCCCCCTCCGTGTTAGGTAGATTTCCCTCAGTTCCGCTCATGATCTTGCCAGATTCGGAACGATAGGAGAAAGGGAGTTCTAACAATATGTTGGATCCCCAAGCATCGAGAATAAATCCACGTTTTCAAGAAAAGCAAAATTTATTTCAAAGCGTTGAAGACATACTCAAACACGTTCTTTGTTAGAACTGGGGATACACAGTTAGGTCAAGCATAATAAGGAAATTCAAACAGATACAGATCCAATGAATAGCATTCCCGCTGGCGGGCTAATGAAACGGTTGCGCGCCCAGTCCATGGGAACCAGGCAGAACATCAGACAAAACACAGGTGCAGTACTCATGAGAAATGCAATAGGCAAGCCTCTTCTCCCCCACACAACCTCCAGCAGTTATCTTGTGCATTCCAACGCAGGAGCAGGATGATAGAAAACAAGCCGGGCGCAACAGGGGAAGATATGTACACAGAGGTCACAGAAAACAGAATGGCAGCTTGCTGACACTCTGGCACCCATGCCATAGGCTCGCCACCACTGTCCTAGGTACAGTTAGCATCAGGTCCATTGTTTCCTCCTGCTGCAAATTTTTGTGGTTCTTCTACTGCATCATTATTACATGCCAATGAATTATGATCACAGCTATTCACATATGTCTGCCATATTTTTTTTAATAAATTTTTATTGTTTCCAACAACTTATATACAAAAACACACATTCCCCACCCCTTCGAACCACCCATGTGCCACCCATCCTCACCCCAGAAAAAACAGATCACTTCTTATGATAATTTAAATCTTCTCTTAATCTAAGCATTCATAGACTGGAGACCAAACTTTTTGAAATAAAGTATTCATACTCCCATTCACCTTTTGCGTTAAATTATCCATTTCAGCAATATCAATTATTTTACTTATCAGCTCCCCTTTAGTTGGTACCGACTCAGTCTTCCAACCCTTTGCAAGTAGAATTCTCGCGGCCGTTATTATATGCATAATTAAATATTTCTCTCTTTTCTTCCAATTATCTGGGTATATGTCTGCCATATTTTTAAGCAGCACAATATCGCACTGTGTAGCAAGCAACGGTTGTTATCTTTCTGGATGCTGATACCCTTGTAATAATTATTGGAGCTTGACATATATTTTTAGGGACATTCAGGAAAGCATTTTACAGTGACTATAAAATGTTAGAGAGAGAGTCTTTATTCAGTTATATTTCCCTGTAGCTCTGTAGACTTTAAGACTCTGACTCTCCACAGAAAGCAAACGTGCTAAGTTAAAAAAAGGTGCCAAGTGACTGGAGTGCTCCTTGCCTGCTGTAGTTCATTTCCTTGCTCCAGCTCTCTACCTATTGCAGCTTAACCCAGATCAACATCAGCTAAAGCTTCATAACTTGTAGAAGCTGGTCCTTCCTTGGCCAAGCTGCTGACACACCAGACCCATTCTGGCTGCGATGTCACTGCTGAGCTCAGAGTACCCCAGAGAAAAATATGCCCCCCCCCCAGGGGTCATTTCGTAGAAAAAGAGGTGCAGGAGCTCATTTGCATAACTCATTAGCATAACTTATTTGCATATGCCACACTCCCTGACATCACCGGAAGTGTGTCAGAAGGCAACACCCACCACTCAGGCTCCACTGGACTCTTTTGGATTGCTAGCTATTGGGGGGGAGGGAACGTGCAGATCTGTCCTAGCTGAGGAGGGAGAGCTTCTACCTGAATAAAACTTGGTCTTAAAGGTGACACTGGAGTGTTTTGGACCGGGGGGTGCTCTGCAACTTACCTGGCTGCTTCTTGCTCTGACTTGAGGGCTGCTGGGAGCAGGGGGTGGGGCTTGTTGCATGTGCCCGCCCCCTGGGCTCTTTACTGCCGGAGCTCCACTCCTGTGCACTCCTGCAGGAAATGACCCCGGGGGGGGGGAGTGTTCTTCTTCTGACCTGCTTGAGCCAGAGTAGAAGTGCCCCATCTCTCTCTCTCTGTCCCTCTTTTAAGTGTTAAACGGAGATGGGAAAGACCTCTGCCTGAGAGCTGCTGCCAGTCTGAATGGAAAATAGTCACCTGATTCAGTAGAAGGCAGCTTCATGTATTCAAGGGCAGCATTCCTAAGAAAGTGCACCTGATGAATGTGTCTGAGCCAAGAGGTCGTCTTCTTGACGGGCTTGCCTCCTCTCCGGCAGGCAGCACATCTGAACTCAGAAAAAGGAGGAGTTCCCAAGGTGCATCACAGTTATGCTGGGGGGAATAGGAGGGGAACTGCCGAAAGCACCCAAGAGGGCAGGAGCAGGTGTGTAATAACCAGAGAGAGAGTGGTCCAAAGCCAGGGACATATCAACCCAAGGAGGAGGCAAAAGGAAGACCCATCCAGAGCACTGAAATACAGGAATAGTAAACGTGTGAGCTGGATTGCCCAGGCTAGCTTTATCTCAGAAGATCTCAGAAGCTTAGCAGGGTGGTAGTATTTGAATGAGAAGGGAGCACTCACTGGAGAAGAAGACCCTGATGCTGGGAAAGACTGAAGGTCAAAGAAGATGGGGACGGCAAAGGATGAGATGGTTAGACAGTGTCATAGATGTAACGAACATGAAGTTGAGCCAACTTCAGAGGACGGCGGAAGACGGGAGAGCCTGGCGTGATCTGGTCCATGGGGTCGCGAAGAGTCGGACTCGACTGTGCGACTGAACAACAACAAGTATTTGAATGGGAAACCACCAAGGATGTCCAGTGTTGTGATACAGAGGCAGGCAATAGCCAACCACCTCTGAATGTCCCTTGCCTTAAAACCCCCACGAGCAGTCACAATAAATCAGCTGCAACTTGACAACCCACCACCCCACACCATTTCAGAGCCATGACAACCTGGAGTCGAATTCTTGATGTTCAGTCTTGATGGGTTCAGGAGGTGGAATTCTCCCCCCCCCCAATCCTTCGGTCTATATAGAGCTGGCATCATCCTCCCTGTCCCATGCGGAGTGGCCGTGCAGGAGAGCCATTTTTTCGGGGGATTTGGCTTCTGAGGGATCCCTCTTTCAACCACCTCTGGGCAAATCCTGGGCCCTGCCTCTTGCTCTCCCCTCACCCTGGGTCAGGAAGGAGAGATTGGCAAAGAGGGAATTCTGGTTTCTGCTCTGGGGCTCAGCAGGCTTTTCTCCTCTTCCTTAAGTTGAAGGGATGTCTCGTTTCTTTCTCACCATACCATCCCCAGGACTGAAATGTCAGGTGGGGGTCTCTGACAGGCAACTCTCTAGCACAGGGGTGGCAAACATAAGGCCCAGGGGGCCAGAACCGGCCCATCCAGGGCTCTTATGCGGCCTGCAAGCAACTCGTGCAAGGGAGGGAACACGAGACTGCTGGGGAGGGGGAGTGAGCAGAGCCAGTCTGATTGTGGCTCCAGCATGGCGGAACAACCTCGTCTGTAGCAGTCTGCCCAGTGCTGCACTGCTGGTTCTCCAGTCCACCCATATGGGTTTTCCTTTGCACCCCCCCTCCCAGTCCATGAGGCCTTGCGGTTGTCAGCAAGCTGCCAAAAGTTCATTCTTGTCTATATGTGCCTGTATGCATCATTTCCCCCCCCTCCGTAGATGTGCTCAGCTTGTCATGCGCACATCTCCCCAGTAGCTCTGCATTCCTTTCAGTATACGCCAGCCATCCCCAGTAGCTCTGCATTCCTTTCAGTATACGCCAGCCATGCTTTGATGTAACGTTATCTAGCCAATTCCACAGGTGGAAGAGCAAGAGAGCTTTGCTTTGGCTTTAATTAGTAGAGACTGTGAGAATCGTATGCTTATTTATAATAAGGTAGTCGTTGCTTTCCCAAGGTTTAGGCATGCAAGAAACCCTTTAGCCGCGCGCGGGAACCATGTTTATTGGCTGTAATGATTATGAACTTGCTTTAACCTTTCCAACTCCTTGAGCTATCGTTATTCTGAACAGTGGCTCTGTTCAAGTGCTTCATGGCTTCAATAAAGTAAAACCTTCTTGCAAGTGTGTACTACGTTGTTTGCTGTGGGGACCTGACAGTGGTGAGGATACACCAGTTTGGAGCTTTCTAGCTGCTGTCCTTTATACAGTTTATATCTCCAGTACCTGGCATTATGCTTTATGGCACACATGGCATGGCCTATTCCAGACCCTTGGAAAGATCCCCTATTCCACCTGATGGTTTGTGCTTCTTCTTCACAACGACATAAAGTTCCACAATTCTGTTCTTCATTCCATAAATGCATCGAACAACCCAAAAAGGTATTTTGGAGGAATATTATTGGCTTAGGAATTTCAGTATGTAGATTCCTAGTGTCAGTCTCCAGGTGCGTCGATGGCGAGGCCGGGCGGCGGGACGAGTCCAGGGCAAAGCGGAAACAGGTGTAGGTTAGGCGTCACTTCAGAATTCACCTGGGATGGTTACTTCACCTTCCTCTATTGGTGGCCGTTCCTCTAAGCAGACGCGTACGAGTGGATGGGGCGGAGGCCCGAGTCTCCCTCCTCGCGTCTAGTCTTAGGGTTCCCGCATTCCTCCCTGGTTTCCGCCTCCCTGCTCTTTATTGCTTCCCTTCCTCCCTGCTCGTTCCGCCACCCACGCCTTAAAGCAGCTGAGCCATGGGGTTACAATCAGTTGGCTTGGGTCCCACCGTGAACTTCCCCCACCCTTCACCTTCCCGGTTGGGGCCCTGTCGGGCAGCCCAGCCGATGCTCCTCCCCCGTCCTCCCCCCTTTGTCGCAGGGCAGCCCTGGTAAGGGCGGCAGGGGAGGATCCCGGGTCCCTCAGGGAAACCCCGCAGTGATCCATCTGCCCTTGATGTCAGAACTTTGGCACACCCGGGACCCATTCCATGTCCTCCTGACACCTAGGCATGAGTGTTGCAAATTCAAAGGGTCAAGGCAGTAAATGCTCAGTGAAGCTTCAGACAAGACCTACGTGGGAAACATTTGTGTTTTAAGGAATTAATTACCAAAGGAATCCCACATGTTAAATCAGTAACACAGAATAGCGATAGCCCTTATGGGATACAGGCTAGTCTCTGACTAGAAGTAATTTTTTAAAAATTTGAATGGCATGTGTTCCCAATATCTCCCGCTTTACCGAAGCGACAAATCTTTTAAAATCCCTTCAAGCATCAATGTAAGAGTCCTATGATGAGTAAACATACCCTCCTGTTTTGAGTGTAAAGGTAAAGGTTCCCTTGCTCGAAAGCCAGTCGAATCCGACTCTAGGGTTGCGGTACTCATCTCCGTTTCAAAGCCGAAGAGCCAGTGCTGTCTGAAGACGTTTCCGTGGTCATGTGGCCGGCATGACTAAACACCAAGGCACACGGAACGCTGTTACCTTACCACCAAAGTGGTACCTATTTATCTACTTGCAATTTCTTGCTTTTGAACTGCTAGGTTGGCAGGAGCTGGAACTAGAGATGGGAGCTCACTCCGTCATGCGGCACTCGGGTCTCGAACTGCTGAACGACCGACCTTCCACAGCCTGCCGTTCAGCGTCCACCAATGCACAAACTATTCCAAAGCCATATGCAGACACAGAACTACTGTCTCCCTCGGGATTCCCAAGTGCAGAGGCTCATAAAAACGAAACACGGCAAAAGCACCAGGAAAAAAACCAAACACAAAACCCCAGCCAAACTCCCTTTCAGAATATAAAAGCCAGCAGTTAGTTACTACCTTTTATTTTCTCAAAGGTAGTGTGATTATTTATTACTTCTCTATTCCAACAGCCTTTGGAACATCCTGAAATCATTTTTTGCACCCAGCATCATGGAATCCAATTAAGTTTGCAACACATCCTGCATTTCATTTCGAGACAATACAAACCGCAGAGTACAGACTGCCCAGCTATGCCCTGAAACACCTTTTCCCTCTGTAACATACCACCCTGATAAAGAATCCTGTGGAACTCAGATTTGGACACGGTGTTGTGATGTTTTTTAAAAATGATATTGCATGACTTTTCTTTTTTGGCATTTTTCTGTACACCAACAGAGCTTTGTTTGACTGTAATTGGATTGCCTGGGTATAATTTGAATAGCTGCCGGCCCTGCCCTCTGCTGGGTGAGGTTTCTCTTTAATGCTGCATCTTGCCAGAGGCATGAGCCTCTGGCGCGAGCCAAAGGGCTCTTGGCTTGTGGCTCTTAAGACTAGGGGCTCTGTAAGAAGTCCAGGAAGGACCAGAAAGCCAGGGCCCTAGTCTCCTTATGTTCCCAGAAAGGTAAGTATACTTTCCACAAGGAGAGCCATGTAAATACGAAGGGTTTTAAAAGGGGTAGTATATATAATTATTTTTTTAAAAAAGCAACTATGACGGCAGAATACCAGCAGGGGGTTGGGGGTATCCAGTGTTTTGCACAGAGTGTCACATGTACGACAATCTGCCCACTGGACAGAAGTCTTGGGTGTGCGCTCGGTGCAAGGAGCTCCTGGTTTTCAGGGAACAAGTTTGTTCCCTTGAGGCCAAGGTGGCAGACCTGGAGAAGCAGAGAGAGTCAGTTAGGCGCATGGAGAAGACTCTTCAGTTTGGTGTAGTGGTTAAGTACACGGACTCTAACTTGGGGGAACCGGGTTTGATTCCCCACTCCTCCACTTGCACCTGGCTGGATGACCTTGGGCAAGCCGTAGTTCTGATAAGAGCTGTTCTTGAAAAAGAGCCGTTTCTGTCAAGAGCTCTCTCAGCCCCACCGACCTCACAGGGTGTCTGTTGTGGGGAGGGGAAGGGAAGGGAAAGGAGTTTGTAAGCCGCTCTGAGACACCTTTGGTTAGTGAAGGGCAGGGTATAAATCCAATCTCTTCTTCTTCTTCTTCTTCTTCTTCTTGGGGACTTGCTACATATGACCCATTCTGAATATGGCAGCCCCGCCGCTGCCATGAAGCATGAGGGTCAAGAGGGAACAGGGCACTGTGCTGAGGATAAGGGGAATGTGCCCTGAAAAGGGAGCTCTTCTTCAGTTGGTAAACGGGTATCCTTTCGCAGGGCAGGGAAGGAGGAAGGCTCTTGGTGATTCGATCCTTAGGCAGGTAGACAGCTGGGTAGCAAACCTGCATACTGACCGTATGGTGACTTGCCTGCCTGGTGTGAAGGTAGCGGACATTATGTGTGTTCTAGATAGGCTGGTAGATATGGCTGGGGAGGAGCCAGTGGCCGTGGTACATGTTGGCACCAACGATGTGGGGAAATGCAGTCGTGAGGTCCTGGCAGAAAAAATTAGGCTGCTAGACAAAAGACTCAAGGCCAGGACCTCCAAGGTAGCCTTCTCAGAAGTGCTACCTGTTCCACACGTAGGGCCAGAGAGACAGGCACAGATCAGGAGTCTCAATGCGTGGATGAGACGATGGCGTAGGGGGGGAGGGTTCAGGTTTGTTAGGCACTGGGATGCTTTTTGGAACAAGAGGGAGCTGTACAGAAGAGACAGTCTCCACTTGACCCGAGAAGGAACCAGGCTGCTTAAAATCAAAAAGGTGGCAGAGCAGTTTTTAAACTGAATATTGGGGGAACGCTGACAGGAGAAAAAGTCTCTGGTTCGGGATGGCTGTTACTTTTCTACAAGGAAATGGATTAGATTTGTCCACTGAGATTGTGGCAAATAGTATGGACTGCCTGGCAAGGTCTCGAGGCAGCAAGAGGAAGGTTGCAGGCCTAACATGCCTGGAAAATTATAGATGTTTATATACAAATGCTAGAAGTGTCCAAATTAAAATCGGCGAGTTGGGATGCTTGGTGTTGGGTGGGGAAAGACATTGTGGGTATTTCAGAAACTTGGTGGGATGAGGAAAATCAGTGGGATACAGTGATTCCTGGTTATAAATTATATTGGAAGGATGGGGGGGAAGGGTTGGAGGTGGGGTGGCTCTGTATGTCAGAGGGTTTATACAGTCCAGTAAGATTGAGAGGGTAAGAGAATTGGATTCGCTTCTGGAAATGCTATGGGTCAAAATAGCAGGCCCAAAAGGAAGCTTAACATTGGGAGTTTGTTATCGCCCACCAGATCAAAAGATAGAGGAGGATTATAAAATGATGACTAAATTAAAGATGGCAGCTAGATTAAATAACTGTGTCATAATAGGTGGTTTAACTACCCACACATTGATTGGGTCTATATGTATTCAAGGCGGGGGGGAGGGGAAGATTGAGTTTCTAGATACTCTC
>NW_015172044.1:375769-394296 GCF_001447785.1 Gekko japonicus | reverse complement strand
GGGGGGGGGCATCTAGTGTCCTGGCCCCACTGGTGGACCTCCTGAGGGCACCTGGTATTTTTAGCCACTGTGTGACAGAGTGTTGGACTGAATGGGCCATTGGCCTGATCCAACATTGGCTTCTCCTATGTTCTTATGTTCTACATTCTTTGGCTAAAGTTCAATAGTAGAGGCAAGAGGATGAACCCAAGAGAGGGTTTCTGAAACTATACTCAGCATATAAACATGCCCCTGTGAGATAGTAGAAAACCTTGACCCAAAAGTAATGAGCAAAACTTACAGCCTAGGACATGGCCAGTGTTCCCTCTAAGCTGAGTTAGTGTGAGCAGGCTCACAGTTTTTTAGCCTCTGGCTCACACATTTTTGTCTTAGCTCAGGAAGGAGGGCTCCAGAGCAGACTAATTTATGCTGCAGCCAAATTGCTCACTCACGACTTTAATGCCAGGAGCTCACACAGTAGAATTTTTGCTCACAAGACTCCACAGCTGAGAGGGAACATTGGACATGGCCATTCATTCTTTCATTCATTTTATTACGGTCAGAGACCCATTAAACAGCATACAGAATCAGAAAAAACAGTCCCAAGTTATCAAAAAGCATTGCAGAGGAGAGACATCTTAAGATGTATTAAGGAGGTGCTTACGCTTGATATATGCAATAAAAAGAAGTTTAGCAACCTTCCTTGATATTGCGGTAGATTTATCCTCCAATAGATGTTTCAGCAGAAGTTCCTCAGAATGGATTACTAGTTGTCCTTGGTGCCTAAATGACCTTATTATAGGTGTAATTAAGAGGGCTCTTTCTTCTGCATAATAGGAACAGTGAAATAGTATATGGGAAAGGGTCTCAATTAACTCGGAGGGGCATGAGCATCACTGATTTCCATTAAATATCTGTTTCCTCAATTTATTAATATTTTATTTAATGGTACTTTTAAATGTACTTTAATGAGGATCCAAAGTGGCTTACATCATTCTCCTAGCCTTCCTTTTACCCTCACAACAATCCTGTAAAGTCTGACACTTTAACCAGTACGCTGTGATGTGCTCTTTGAACACAATGCAACGTATACATTTTGTCTTATAAAATACGCAGATGCAGCAGATCAAAACAAAGTAATATGCAGATAAGCTACACGGTAGTCTGTGCCTTGCCTCTCCTGCCACCAGGAAACACCTTCCTGAAGCTCGTTTGCTCTCTGTTTGTGGCACGCTATCAGACAGACTGTGTAGGAGGGGGAGAGATGAGAGATCGTGAGACCCCTCCTGGGAGCCACTGTCATTTGGTGCCTCACTCCCAGCACTGTCTTCTCCCATGGCCAAAAATCAGCAAATACCGTGCTATGGACAATGACAAAATATCTCAAGTAATTTTTATATTTTTATTCGGTTTTTTATATATATATATTATATTTTTAATTTTTTTCTTCTTTCACCATTATACTAATTGTCACATAAACATTATCACATAGAAAGAATCATATATCCAAAATTGTAGTATCATCTGGCACAGCTGTTCCTGAAAGAGCAGTTTGTGTCAGAGTTCTCTCAGCCCCACCCACGTCACAGGGTGTCTGTTGTGGGGAGGGGAAGGGAAAGCAGTTTGTAAGCCGCTCTGAGGCTCCAAGTGAAGGGCAGGGTATAAATCCAATTGCCGCTGCTGCTGCTGCTGCTGCTGCAGCTTCTTCTTCCCCCGATTTCCCCCCCCCTGCAGGCACCGGTGGTGAGGCCTGAGTGCCTCCCAGCTGCCGGGCCCACCAATCACCCCCTGCCGATTCCCCATCCCCCACGTGGGCACTGGCGGCGCAGCCTGAGCATCTCCCAGCCGCAGAGTTCCCAGAGCATTCTCTGCGCATGCGCAGGGAACGCTCTTACTTTTGGGGGGATTTAAATATTCCCCGTACAGTTTTTAAAACTTTTTAGATTTTTCTGCACACCTGGGGACTGCCCCAAGTGTGCAGGAAAATCTCCCTGCCCCTCAAGTGCCCCCGATGTGCAGATTTAGATATCCGCACGGAGAGGGCAACTTGGCTTTTAGATATATAGATAAATTATTCACCATTATATTAATTATCACATAAACATCATCACATAGAAAGAATCATATATCCAAAAAATTTTGTATCGTCTTTTTATAAAACAAAAGATATTGCACAACCCCTTTATTTATACCAGTCCTTCTTAATAGTACAAAAGTTTTAAGGAAGAGGACTCCTTTAAGTCTATTTTGAATTAGTGCTCATTCTTCCTCCAACAGAGGTCCAGATATCCTCCTGTTTCAGGGTCTTCCTCAGGGAGTTCAACAGATATTTCCAGGCACAAGGTTGCCAAATACGAAGATATTAATCCAAATTTCACCAATGAACGCTGCAGAAAGTCTCTCTTAGTCTTCCTCCAAAGTGAAAAGCACATGCTCTCTGTCTCCTGTCTCTTTAATTCATTTGGGATTATTTTAACAACATCAAAAGCAAAGGTAATTTCATACTGTAAACTGCCTTGAACGCAACAGCAGAAACGCAGTAGGTAGCAAATACATATGCTGATCTGTGGTGGGTTAGTGGGCAGAATTCAGTTCTACCTCTGGCACCTGCTTTTGCACGCTAATACCAACATATTGGGACAGACCTGTTCTATCCAGGATTGTCAGCACACACTGGAAACGCCTGCAATGCTAAAAGATGTACCATTTTTAACCAATACAAACTGCTGCCTCATTTATGGCTTAAACTGAGTGAAATGTAGGGAGGTAAGCAAGAGAGATGGAGGGAGGTGGTCAAGAGAGATGGGCTTCACTAAAGAGATGTTGTGCAGTCCTACGTAGAATTACACCCTTCAAGGACCACTGACTTCAGTGGATATAAAGATACAACTCTGCTTAGGACTGCACTGTAAGAGTCCCTCGGAAGACAATTGCTATTACTATCAGTGTTGTTACTCATAATCTATATAGCCAGTTGTAAGGATGATGATGGAGTGAGCTCCCATCTCTAGTTCCAGCTCCTGCCAACCTAGCAGTTCGAAAGCAAGAAACTGCAAGTAGATAAATAGGTACCACTTCGGTGGGAAGGTCACAGCGTTCCGTGCGCCTTGGTGTTTACTCATGCCGGCCACATGACCACGGAAACGTCTTCGGACAGCGCTGGCTCTTCGGCTTTGAAACAGAGATGAGCACCGCAACCCTAGAGTCGGATTCGACTGGCTTTCGAGCAAGGGAACCTTTACCTTTAAGGAACCTCCTACTGCCTGTGGCAAGTTAAGACATACCCCCAGGATATCCCAAGAGCTGATAAACTGGAAGGGAGTTGCTATATATATTCCTCCCCCCCCCCTTTTCAGGGTTGTTTGTGTGGCAAAATTACTTAAATAGGTGTTTCAGAAGGTTTGCTAGCAGCCAATTTTATGGGCTGCTATCTTTTTATGGGCTTTTTTTCAAGGCTGCCAGGGGCGGTATCACCTTCCTTTTTTTTTTTTGCCATCAAGCTGCAAACTGACTTATGGCAAGAGACAATTCAGAGTAGGTTTCCCATGGCCCGCCTCTGCATCTTGGTATTCCCTGGTGGGCTCCCATCCAAACATTAACCAGGGCTGATCACGCTTAGCTTCCAAGTTGTGATGAGGTTGGGCGACCCTGGGCTAACCGGTATCACTTAGCTGCTTAGGAAGACAGCTGTTCAAAATGTTTGCGGTTAATACAGAGAGACTCCTTACAGAAAGGCTGAGAGTCCTACCATTCCGTGTAGGGTACGCTGGACTGTAAGAAGAATTTTATCTGGTATGGATCATTTTTGGAAGAAGGGGGAGATGCCGCTTTTGCATTTTTATTTTTTCCTTGTGTTTAACGTTATAATAAAGTGAGGTACAGAGGGCAGAGCTTAGGGCTTGGCATGGGGGGAGTCCAGACGGACAGTCTTGTTCAGCCCTAAAACTCACTGGGTGAACCTGGGCTAGTAGTGTCCTGAAAATTAAACAGGGGAAGCCTGCATATGCAGCCCAGCCTGAGTAACGGGGATCGGGGGTGGGGGACCCCGTAAGGATCAATGGAATGCTTGCCTAAGGGAGTAATGAAGGGGTCTTCCATTGTATAAAGCGGATTAATGAATGGCACTCCCAATGGATTTTTGTTCAGAGGGAATGTTTTTTCTCCAGTAAAGAGGAGCCTCTTGCTCCTTGACAGCTTTTCTGAAATTGCCAGGAGCCAAGCGTCTGGATCTACACGTGGGAAATGCACTCCCTTGCAGAAGGCGATGCATTATTCATGCCAGATTACACATCCTGTTCCCCGTGGGCCGCCAGTTTCCTCGGGAAGGGAAAAATAAAACTGAAGCATCCCAGATAGCTGGGGGGGGGGGCAGCACCCCGGGGAGGGGGGGGGGGGGGGGGGGGACGGGGAAGGGGGGGGAGCAATCCTCACGCCCCGCCCCCTCCACACGGCAGTCTTGTGGCCAGAGCCCTCCTCCTCCTGGCCGCCAGTCTCGCCTTCTCTCTCCCCCCCAACCCAGGCAGAGCCTCAGATCTGCACCCCCCCCTCTACTGCCTTGGTCAGAGGAGGCAGGAGGGTAGGTCGGGGAAGCCCGGTCGGGTCACTGGCGGTGGCCTAGACAGCAACCGACCAGTGTTCCCTCTAAGCTGAGTGAGTGTGAGCTAGCTCATAGTTTTTTAGCCTCCGGCTCACACATTTTTGTCTTGGCTCAGGAAGGAGGGCTCCAGAGCAGTGTTCCCTCTAAGCTGAGTTAGTGTGAGCTAGCTCACAGTTTTTTAGCCTCCGGCTCACAGGTTTTTGTCTTAACTCAGGAAGGATGTGGCTCCAGAGCAAACTGATTTATGCAGCAGCCAAACCGCTCGCTCACAACTTTAATGCCAGGAGCTCACAAAGTGGAATTCCTGCTCACAAGGTTCCACAGCTTAGAGGGAGCCTTGCTCCAGAGCAAACTAATTTATGCAGGAGCCAAATCTCTTGCTCACCACTTTAATGCCAGTAGCTCACAAAGTAGAATTTTTGCTCACGAGACTCCACAGCTTAGAGGGAACATTGCAACCGACCCTTGCAAGGTTTCACCACGGCGGTTCTAGGCAGGAGAAGACCCCTTCGTCGGGAAGCTTTTGCAGCCCCAGGATCCGTGTCGCTGAAATCCCGCCAGCGGGGTCCACTGTTACAGTGTTCCCCCTAAGCGGAGTCAGTGTGAGCCGGCTCACCGTTCCTTAGCCTCCGGCTCGCACGTTTCCCGTCTCCGCTCCGGGAGGAGGGCCCCCAGAGCAAACAAATTGACGCAGCAGCCCAATGGCCCGCTCGCAGCTTGAATGCCAGCAGCAGCTCACCAAGGAGGATTTTGCTCACAGGATTCCACGGCTTAGAGGCCCCCCCCCCCCCCGTCCACCCGTCGGAGCTGGACAGTCCCTAGACGAGGGTGCTCCTCCTCGGCCATGCTGGTGCTCAGAGCTGCCCGGTTTCCAAGGGGGCTCGCCTCGGATGCGTTCCCCGCCCCGCCCCGGGTTGTGTCTGGAGAGCTCAGCCCCACGGGACGCGCCGTCGAGCCGCCCCTTGAGCTCTCCGGGCCGCCCGCTCTCCTCCGCCGTCCTCCCGGCTCTTCTCGGCCCCCGGGGCTCCAACCCGCGAGGAAGACTTGCCTCCTGAGCCCACCCACGCTTGGGACCCACCCCCACCCCGCCGGCAGACGTCCCGAGCCGGACTTGGCCAGGCAGCTCCGGGGAAGGATCCCGCGGCAGCCACCCAGGGGCCGACGAGCCATTACGCAGACGAAGCACTTGCTCAGGGCGCCAGGGCCAAAGGGGGCACCACAAAGTTGGGGGAAAGGGTAAAAAGGAAGAAAAAAAACAACGAATGAAGATTTGTAAAAAAAAAATAATTACTATTATTATTATTATTATTATTATTATTATTATTATTATTATTATTATTATTGATAGAACAAGTGCACATTGATCACGGTGCGCCCGAGGCTTCTCTTCTGTTTTTTGTTGGCCGGGTGCAGGGTCAGAGGCGATGGCACCAAGATGGGGGGCACCGAGAGCGGTCCGTGCTTCGGGCACCCGGGAGCCGCAATCCGCCCCTGCAGCCGCCCCAGCCCCGGAGGCGCCAACTTTGCAAGGCGCTTTGGTCGCCCGGTGCAAGACTTTCGCCCTTCTCGGCTTGGCGGCCGGGCCGCGGGGGGGGGTGGGCCGCCGGGAAGGAGTGAGCCGGCAGCAGCAGCAGCAGCAGCAGCAGCAGCAGGGCACCGCCGCTCCCACCGAGCGCGGCGAGCGGGCGCGGGCCTCTTCCCGAGTCGGGACCCAAGCGGGACGCAAAGGCGCTCCCGAAGGACAAGCACCACTCCGTCCACCCGTCTGAATTCGCAGCGTTCCACTGCACGGCCGCCGCCTTCGCGCCTGTCTCCCGCCCGGACCTCGCACGGGCTGCCGCTCCCCCACCGCCGGCGAACGCGTCTTGTGCAGCAGCCGCCGCCGCCGCCGCCGCGGCGCCACTTACCTCTCGGGGAGTTTGGCGCAGCACGAACGTCGGGACCCAAGCGGGACGCAAAGGCGCTCCCGAAGGACAAGCACCACTCCGTCCACCCGTCTGAATTCGCAGCGTTCCACTGCACGGCCGCCGCCTTCGCGCCTGTCTCCCGCCCGGACCTCGCACGGGCTGCCGCTCCCCCACCGCCGGCGAACGCGTCTTGTGCAGCAGCCGCCGCCGCCGCCGCGGCGCCACTTACCTCTCGGGGAGTTTGGTGCAGCACGAACGCCCTGCGAACTCCGCCGCTCGGCTGGGGCTCCTCAGCGGCACCCCCTCCGCGGCGGCACCCCGGCGCCTTGGGCTCCAGCGGCCTGGGGCGAAGCGAGGGCGGGCGATGCTTGGCGTGGAGCTCCTCCTCCCGTGGAGCCGCCGCCGCCGCCGCCGCCTGAGTCACCCCCGCTCCCTCCCTTCCAGCCGGAGAGGCAGCCGCCGGCTCCTGGCCCAGAGACCGAGGACGCGGAGCTCCGGCCGACGGCACTAGTCGCGCAAGGCAGCCTGACTGCGGGAGCGCCACGTCCCCCCTGCAATGCCTGGAGAGGGAGAGGGAGAGCGAGAGCGCACCGCGCGCGCGCGCTCCGGAGGGGATCCCTGGGGAGAGGCAGCCACGAGGTCGGAGGGGGGCGGGGGAAGAAGCCCAGGACGGAAGGAAGGCGGCCGGACTTGGGACCGTGCCTAGCTGGGACCACCCCCGTCCCGTCCCCCCCCCCTGGCAGCGTGCGAACCACAGCCCCGCAGGGATTGTGCGGCACAGGCTGACGCGGCGATCGGCACGGGGCGCTCCGGGGGCCCTCCTTCCCTCCAGCCCCGCGCACATGTGCTTTGGGAACCCGTCGCCTCCGCGCAGGTCGCAGGCGGGCTCCCGGCAAGGTCACGCCTGGCGAGGAGCGCGGTCGGAGGCGACGGTGCGTTTGTGTGAACAGGGCCCCGCTCCCCCCCGCAACTCGGATCTGCCCCGCCCACCGGAGGGATGGTGGTGTCCTCCTGACACGTTTCCTCTTCGATCCTCACCCGCAAGGTGGGTGAGGATCGAAGAGGAAACGTGTCAGGAGGACACCACCATGTTTGTCAAGGCTCTGCGGGGAACCTGGCACTTTTTTTCATTGTTGGTGGGGGTGCACAGAAATCCAGCATTTCTGGTCCAAGGTTATCTTTCCCATCAAAAATATAACTGGGCACTCGATACCACTGCAACCTGAACTAATATTACTTGATTTATGGAATGCCCTCCATATACCCAAATGTAGCCAAGACCTTATTTCGACTCTGCTAATAGCTGCTAAGGTGGTTATTGCGAGTAGCTGGAAATCTACCAGCGCTTAAAAATCTGGGACTTTTACATCATGGACAAACTCTCTGATGCAGTGGCTTCCTCTACTAATAGTTCATGTTCAAAATCTACTTTATGCACGAAATGGTCTCCTTTTTTAGAATATGTTTTCAATAATGACACTTCTAAATTTGCTGTTCCTTCTCAGTATGTTGCAGTGTTTCATTACATGTAATTTTGTGTTGGTCATATTTATACCAAATCCCATTGTTGTTTATTGTACTATAGACTAATAAAATATTTTTTTTTAAAGGCTCTGCCCCTCCTCGCCCGCTTTCCCCACCGACGTGATGGTCAATCTGTGTTTGCATTTTTAAATCAGTTTCATGCGGCTGTGACTGCCCACTTTCTGGATGCTTGTCTGAATGCTGTTTGGAGGTCAAGGCTGCATTTGTCTTTTTTCCCACCAGGCTCCCAATCTTCTGACTCCGTCTTCAAAAGAACTGTCTACATTTGCTTTCGTTTCCAAACCTCAATCGTGCAAGTATACTTCTGCATGTCTGCATATGTTCATTGCACTCTGGTGGTGGCTCCTCTATAACTGCGGCTCCACACCGCTGTAAATGAATCTTCTCCAAATGACATTGAAACAAGCATAAAGAAAGACGGCATCACAGAGCCACGAAACTAATTTAAAAATACAAATGCAGATTCCACCAGAGAAGAATTTTTTTAAAGCAGTGCAGAGGTGCAATGACATTGGAGCTGCCACGAAAGGAGGATAAACATATGTGGATGTGCAAAAGTCTGCTAGCACTCTTGAGGTGTGAAAACGACACCAATTGTAGACAGCTTTTTTGAAGACGGAGGGAAAGACACACACAGATTCAGCCTTAGAGTGAAGGGGCCTCCTAACCGGAGCCATTCCCAGTCAGACACAAATCTGAGCAGTCACAATGCAACTTCCGCATTGTTTCAAACTGTGGACACCCCAGATAGTTTCAAATGTAGCACAATGTTAGGAAGAAGAGACTGGTTTTATCCCCCGCCCTTCACTCCCCAAGGGAGTCTCAGAGCAGCTTACAATCTCCTTTCCTCTCCCCTCCCCTCCCCACAGCAGACACCCTGTGAGGCAGGTGGGGCTGAGAGCACTCTACCCAGATCTGCCCTTGAGAGTACTGACCCACGGTTACACCAGCAGCTGCATGTGAAAGAGTGGGGAATCAAATCCTGTCTTCCGCCGTCCTCTGAAGCTGGCTAAATTTCATGTTCGTTGCATCTATGACACTGTCTAACCATCTCATCCTTTGCCGTCCCCGTCTTCTTTGACCTTCAATCTTTCCCAGCATCAGGGTCTTTTCCAGTGAGTGCTCCCTTCTCATTTGGTGGCCAAAGTATTTGAGCTTCAGTTTCATTATCTGGCCTTCCAGGGAACAGTCAGGGTTGATTTCTTTTAGGATTGACTGATTTGATCTTTTTGCAGTCCAAGGGACTCTCAAGAGTCTTCTCCAGCACCATAGTTCAAAAGAATCTATTCTTCGGCGCTCGGCCTTCCTTATAGTCCAGCTCTCGCAGCCATACATGACTACTGGGAATACCATTGCTTTGACCATGTGGACTTTTGTTGGCAGGGTGATGTCTCTACTTTTTATCATGCTGTTTAGGTGCGCCATTGCTTTCCTCCCAAGGAGCAGGCGTCTTTTAATTTCATGGCTGCAGTCACAGTCTGCGGTGATCTGGGATCCCAGGAACGTGAAGTCTGTCACTACTTCCACGACTTCCCCTTCTATTTGCCAAGGAGTGATGGGGCCGGATGCCATGATCTTAGTTTTTTTGATGTTGAGCTTCAAGCCCACTTTTGCGCTCTACTCTTTTACCCTGAGCAAGAGGCTCTTAAGGTCCTCTTCACTTTCTGCCATTAGAGTGGTATCGTCTGCATATCTGAGGTTGTTGATCTTTTCCCCAGCAATCTTAATTCCTGCTTGTGATTCATCCAGGCCAGATTGCATGCTTAACGCTACCTTCCTGAGATAATGTGCTGTAGAGCAGGGGTGTCAAACGTAAGGCCTGAGGGTCAGAACCAGCCTGTCCAGGGTTCCTACGCAGCCTGCAAGCAACTGGTATGTATGGAAATGTAAGCTACGCCCCCCTTTTATGGCATCCCTTGGGGGAAAACCTGGTCTTGCATATGATTTGATACATTTATTGGGGCTTTTACGGGTTCCCCAGTAAATCAATAGCTTTCACAGCTAGGAATCAGTTGCTTTTGTTTGTATTTTGAGTGAAAAAATAATACTGTTAATTGGGTTTGCAGCGTTACATTTTATGGTACCCAGGCCCAACAAAGTGACATTTACGTCAGATCCAGCCCTTGTAACAAATGAGTTTGACACCTCTGTTGTCGGAGCATCTTGAACGCTCCAAAGCATTAAAGGTAAAGGTTCCCTTGCTCGAAAGCCAGTCGAGTCCGACTCTAGGGTTGCGGTGCTCATCTCCGTTTCAAAGCCGAAGAGCCAGCGCTGTCCAAAGACGTTTCCATGGTCATGTGGCCGGCATGACTAAACACCAAGGCGCACGGAACGCTGTTCTCTTCCCACCAAAGTGGTACCTATTTATCTACTTGCAATTTCTTGCTTTCGCACTGCTAGGTTGGCAGGAGCTGGAACTAGAGATGGGCGCTCACTCCGTCATGCGGCACCCGGGTCTCGAACTGCTGAACTACCGACCTTCCACAGCCTGCAGTTCAGCGTCTTAACCACTTGAGCCACCGCAGCTCCTTCCAAAGCATTATCTGAGTGCCAACTCTTATTACAACATCAGTGGTGTCCAGGTGTCAACTTCTCCCATGGCTCAAAGTAATTTATTTGGTCTACTTCCAGCAACCTGTTTCTGGGGTCCCCCTCCTAGAAGAGGGCAGCTTGAACACGAAGCTTTTAACTGACATTAGGAAAAATAATTTGTTAGTGGCTCCTACTGTGCAGAACTAATGGACCAATCCTCCTTAATAAAAGCTGATTAGGAAGAAAATAGAGCTGAAAGGACCTAGTACTTCACGGTCCATTCCCTAACATTGAAATAGATCACATTTCTTTCTGCCCTGCATCCTTGATAACAGTACTTCTGTTCCAGGCTATTCACACAGCCACAGGCCTTGCAAGATATCAGGACACTGACTATCCAGGTACTGAACAAGGACACCTGCTCCCTACAGGGTAGGTCTGCATGTTTGTGGGAGGTGGGGAGGCATCTTCATGTCTGGAGTTCTAAGGCTGATTTACTAGTGAAAATCCAACCTGAACTGTGTCCTATGTTGGGCATGAGGGAACACCTTGGAAGCCTTCCAGTTTGGTAGTTATTCTGGCACCTTGCTGTCTGGTTTCATTATCATGGGCAGAGGGAAGTGGGAACAGGAACAAGGGGAAAGAGCGACTCAGCTGATATGGGCCTGACAAGGACAACAATCTAATTTTCCTGCCAAATAGTTAGCCAGTCTTCTTGCCGAACAGGATCATCCCAACTGTGCACATCAATCACCACACCTTATCACTAGCTGTGAGAATTATTATATTCAGGGGTCATTTCCTGCAGGAGCGCACAGGAGCGGAGCTCCATCAGTAAAGAGCCCAAGGGGCGGGCACATGCAACAAGCTCCACCCCCTGCTCCCAGCAGCCCTCAGGCAGAGCAAGAAGCAGCCAGGTAAGTCGCAGAGCTCCCCCGCCCGCCCCCCGTCCAAAACAGTCCATTGGCACCTTTAAGACCTAGTTTTATTCAGGTACAAGCTCTCCCTCCTCTGTGAGGACAGATCTGCACGTTCCCCCCCCCCAATAGTTAGCAATCCAAAACAGTCCAGTGGAGCCTGAGCGGTGGGTGTTGCCTTCTGACACACTTCCGGTGATGTCAGGGGGTGTGGCATATGCAAATATGCTAATGAGTTATGCTAATGAGATCCTGCACCTCTTTTTCTACGAAATGACCCCTGATTATATTACATTTATGGATCACCCAGTGCTTACTATTGTCGGGCTCTGGGCGATATACAACACGGTAAAAACATTAAAACTATAAAATGAATACAGACAGTTAATACTTTCTGGTTCTATATAAACATGAGTCCTCGAGTTGCATGAGCTGTTATGTGATCCGAAGCTGTACCTGCTCTACAGGGGCAAATTTTTAGAGGTCAAACCCCTTAGATGAAGGATACAATTCCTAAGAATGTCCTCCTAGTGCAGGGGAGGGATAGTTACATCTGGAAGTTTGTTTCCCATTGAAGCAGTTATTGGATACTTAAATCCAGAGATTGGAGCATGAACAAAACTTTAAAAGTCCATGTTTGCAGAATAAATTTTAAAAAAGATATAATGGGTGGTAAATTACTCCAAATAATAGAAACAGCACCTGTAGCTTTAAGGAACAAATGTCTTCTCAGTGGCAGTTGTTAGGCAACCACAGCTATTGTCAGCCTTCAAGCCTTGCTTTCAGTCAAAAGCAGGGGGAAGGGCCCTTTCCAGGGTGTCTTTGCCTTTGAGGGAGGACTCATTGGGGCCAGGCATGCCAGCAACCACCAGGCAACTTGCATGACTCACCTTGGACTGACTGTTTGCTACTATTCAACATCAGCCGCTCCACAAAAGGCAGTGTGGTATAGTAGTTAGCGTTTAGACTAGGATCGGAGAGATGCAGTTTCAAATCCTCACTGGGTGACTTTGGGCCACTCACACATTATCAGCCTAACCTCCCTCACCAGATGGTTGCAAGGATAAAATTCAGGGAACAAGAAAGGTGTAAGCTGCTTTAGGTACCCACGGTGGGGAAAGGTGGGGTAAAAATGAAGTAAATAAATAGTAAATGTAGCTGAAGATGGGGGGAGCAGATAAAAGGTGGATGGGTGGGCAGAGAAGGAAGCAGGGCAAGGAGGGGATATGGAGTTGTCAGGAGGCGGGAAAGAAAAAACAGTGTGAGGAGGGGGATACAGTGGAAAATTAGGTTCCCCATCGCGCAATCGGGCCTGAGATGGTGGCCGGCGCCACACAAGAGGTCCATAAGTTTCCCAGGCAGAAGCTGCCAGAGGGAAGGAAGGAGGGAGAGCTGAAGACAAGGGGGGCAGATAGTTAGGTTGGCAGGAAAAGGAAAGAGGCTATGAGAACTTTTAGGGAAGCTAAAGAGGAAGAAAAATGAAGTACTCTTTACAAGTTCTTATGGGTCCCCCCCCCACTTGTACCAAGCTATAATAGTGTGCCAACTCCTATCAAAACTCCGAGGCTTGAGTATAGGTGTCAGCTTCGTCAGGAACCACTCAGACGCAATAAGTCCTTTCCAGGTTTTATTGAGAAAACTGATTTAGTTGCTGTGCAGTTGAACTTCTGACAGAACTAAGGAATAATTACATAGTGCATAGACAGGTTAATACAGTGCAATTAAGACGGTGTGAATGTTATCATTTGAGTCTCATCCGCAAGGCCATGAGAATGAGAAACGGCGAAAGTTCCCTCTGGCCTTTGTGGAGGATGCTTCCTTTCACAGAGTTACAAGCGCAGCTAATCTAGAGTTCACACAGACATGTCTCAATCGCCCCCTCTCCCAGGAATGTCAGAGGAGGACCTTGCAGACAGATTGATACAAGGCCAGCAGGTGCTATATGGAAACTTGTGAACTACAAGTGGGGAGGGAGAACAGCTGGCGAAGCAATAACAGAGCATAGCTATGTACATCAGAGAACCATAGTCACAAGTATGACCCGGGCGAGGGTCCGATTCTGACAATAGGGTGAGTAACAGTTTCCTTTTTTCATCATGCTAGACATCTGAAAACCTCACAATCTGATGACCCGTATACCAAGAGTTTTCTAGCAGAGTGAAACTATTAGAGCAGACTGAGAAGAAGGACACTGACCAGCAAAGTTTGCTCCTGAAAAGACACCAGCACCTCGCTTAAACCATTTCCTCCACTTTCTCACCACAAGCTTTTCTTTTAAATAAAAGGAAACGTGTTGTTGGCTATTGTGGTTTTTAAACTGTCACTTTCAATTGCTCCTAAGCGAGGTAAAATGATGGGGAGAGCTGGGCACAAGTGCTGGCGACATGATTGATTTGGATCAAACCCCACCGTCCAATCTTTGTTTATGGCTCAGTAGCTCAGTGACTCTAACGTCTCTATCATTGGTTCCGTTTCATCTTTTGCTCATGTCTTCCAAGCTGGGTCCAACTAAATTATTTTCAGTGACTGGCTTGAACCGAATCCAGGGCATTTCAGCACTGCAGGCAAAATAATAAAACTGTACCACCCTGGTGCTTCAAAACAGAAATGTCCTAATTTAACCAACTAGGCCTGCTAGCCTGTGAACCTCCAGTGAAGCCTACACTATATATCAGTGGTGGCGAACCTATATAGTGTACTTAAAATATTTCCATGCCACCTCATAACATAATTCTGGGAAGCAATTTATAATCTGTTTCCCAACCACGCCACAGGGGATGCAATTCATAGAGCCATCAAATGGAGCTGGGGACAGACCAGGAAAATGATAAATAAGTGGGTTTTGGGTCGCAGTTTGGGCACTCGGTCTCTAAAAGGTTTGCCATGGCGAACCTATATAGTGTACTTAAAATATTTCCATGCCACCTCATAACATAATTCTGGGAAGCAATTTATAATCTGTTTCCCAACCACGCCACAGGGGATGCGATTCATAGAGCCATCAAATGGAGCTGGGGACAGACCAGGAAAATTTAACTACGAACATGAAGGATGTCCCACAGTTGCAGAAGAAATGGAGACTCTTTTTAAAAAAAGGCATCATGGGATTAAAACTCCGCGAAATAACAAACAATACCTGTAGCTTTAAAGAAAAAAAAATGCAGTGGCTGTTGGTTGTTCCTAGGCAACCATAACAGTATCACCAAGCCTTTCAAGCCTTGGTTTCTGTAAAGCAAAGCCTGGATGGGGAGCAGTAGTGGACTGGGAGGCCAAATCAGCCCTGGTAAAGGTCCCACCCACCCCCACCATTGTCATGTGGTGGAACAGCTTCACTAATCTGCAGGTCCGTTCATCTTGCTCCCAGAGGTGTTTGGGCACCAGCAGCTGTCCAGAGTTTCTGCCTGGCAGGTGTCACCTATCTGGCTTCCCCAAACCTCAGAGAGATAGCTAGCAATCCAAAACAGTCCAGTGGAGCCTGAGCGGTGGGTATTGCCTTCTGACACACTTCCGGTGATGTCAGGGGGTGTGGCATATGCAAATAAATGATGCTAATGAGCTCCTGCACCTCTTTTTCTACGAAATGACCCCCATCTAAGCCTAAGGCCTCATGGGAGCCCTGTCCCAATACCCAGCATCAGGTTACCATCGGGACAGCTTACTGTACTTGTGCCTTTTGACTGCTCCTCCCATTCTCCTGGCGCTTGTTTTTAAAACTGCATGTCGGAAACAATGGAGGTCTATGTAATACACATAACAGCTACTGGCACTGAACATTATAAAATATTAAAAAGAGGAGGACTTGCAGGGGACAAGCCCAGTGGCAGCTACTGGCTACTCACTACCCACACAGCTCGGCCCGGCCCAGCAGCAATGGCCACCATGCAGATGGACCGGCCAGCCACCGTGCAACCCAGCCACATTTTTCCAATGGAGAGGCTGCCAGGGGTAGGGAGGGATGGGAAGCCCAACACAAATAAAGGCAGCCCTGTAAGCTAACAATGTTTTGCTCGGGGGGAGGGGGCTGCCATTATATGTCTGTGCAGTACTGGCATGCCATGCTCATACTTCTAAATAATAACTAAATAATAAATACAAGTGGTTTATTGCATATTATAGTCCTCACATATGTATTCTCAACAAGAAGGACTAGGAATCCTCCGTATTTTAATGTATTTAAGTGTATTGTTTTTTCAGGATCATATATTAGAATACTAAATGTATGCAAGAAGAAGAAGAAGAAGAAGAAGAGATTGGATTTATACCCCGCCGTTCACTACCCAAAAGTGTCTCAGAGCGGCTAACAAACTCCTTTCCCTTCCCCTCCCCACAACAGATACCCTGTGAGGTGGGTGGGGCTGAGAGAACTCTGACACAAACTGCTCTTTTTCAAGGACAGCTCTTATCAGAACTAGGCTTGCCCAAGGTCATCCAGCCAGGTGCAAGTGGAGGAGTGGGGAATCAAACCCGGTTCTCCCAGATTAGAGTCCGTGCACTTAACCACTACACCAAACTGGCACCAATGGATATTACGATGTTTGTTGACATAACAGCATTTTTGGGAGGTGGATGTAGTGTCCCTGTAGATTACACACGTACGTTTCTGCCATCGCCTTCAATGCACTCCTGCCTGGCAAAGTTCTGGCTGCTTCTGGACCCCAGCTGGCTTCAGTCAGGCGGCTGCCCCTTCCTCTTGGCTGGGGGGGGAGGCTACACGGCGAGGGAAAGGAGGCGAAGAAGGGGCCAGAGGGCCGGTCCAGGATGCTGGCAAGGCAAGGCAAGGCTGCTGCTGCCACTGCAGGGGGAAAGGCTCGGACTGGGAGAGAATTACCCACCGCTGACCCCGCCAGCACTGCCGGCCTCGGAAGGGCAGCAGGGGGGAGAGAGGCCAGTGCCAAGCCCACCCCGAGGAGGCAAGGCGAGGAGCCCTCCGGCTGGTCTCCAGTGGCAGAGGCCGGGCAGGGAGAGAGAGCAGGGTGCCTCCTCCTCCTCCTCCTCCAGGGAGCCTAGCAGGCCATGGCATGCGGGGAGGGAGTCAGGCGCCCAGGAGGGAGGCGCAGCGGGCGGCAGGTGTCCCCACTCAGCAGCCCTCCCCTCTGACCTCCTGGCAGGTGGCGCAGAGTCACCGACTTCTGGGCTGAGGGCAGCGAGGGCGGGGGGAGGGAGGAGGAGCTGAGGAGTGGGGAGGGGTCTGTAATTGGAGAGAGGCCGCCAGGGAGAGGAAAGGAAGAAATGCTGAAGATTGGGACAACTATAGGTATGTTGGCAGGAAGGAGAAAATGAAGCAGGAAAAGGGGAGAAGCTCGGGGGACTCCCAGGAGGGGGAAAAGAAGAAATAGTGTGAGGAAAGAGAGACAGGGGGAAATGAGATGCCCACTGCAATTCTTTGTGGGTCTCCCACTCGTCATATAAATAACAATGGGTGGCCCTCCTGTGTTGAATAAAAATATAAGTCCACTAAGAGGTCATGCAAGTCTAGGTGATTCATATTGGCAGACCTGGGTTAAAAACAATGTGAAAATTCAGGAAATGTCCATTGGAAGGTGGGGGGGGGGAAATAAGTGATTCTACAACCTTGGTGGTATTGGGGGACAGGCAGGAGGGAGAAGAGGGTTAGATGATTGAGCAGAGCAAGAAGGGAGGAGGTAGGGTTGAGCAAGAAAGATGGGATTTCCCCTCCCGCATAAATTCTCACAGGTTCAAATATAAACTAAAATAAGTAGTAGCAGCACCAGAAGACCATACAATCAAGAGCACGAGGGGGGGGGGAAGATAAGAACAAATTATATCCAATAGCACCCAGGGGTCATTTCCTGCAGGTGCGCACAGGAGCGGAGCTCTGGCAGTAAGGAGCCCAGGGGGCGGGCACATGCAACAAGCCCCACCCCCTGCTCCCAGCAGCCCTCGGGCCACGAGGAGCAAGAAGCAGCCAGGTAAGTTGCAGAGGCCCCCCCCACCCGCCTTCAGGTTTCCAACTCTCCCTCCTCTGTGAGGGCAGATCAGCGCATTCCCCTCCCCCCAACAGCTAGCAATCCAAAACAGTCCAGTGGAGCCTAAGCGGTGGGTGATGTCAGGGGGTGTGGCATATGCAAATGAGTTATGCTAATGAGCTCCTGCACCTCTTTTTCTATGAAAGGACCCCTGCTAGCACCTAAAGTGTGGAGAGACAATGTCTTTACCTGCTGCCTAAAATTCAAACGAGTAGAAGGCAACGAGTAAAGAGATGCCAAGATGGAATTCCACCAAGGAAGTGACACAGCAGAGAGAGTGCCAGCCCTGACAGCTTTCTAATCGGCCTGCCTACATAAAGGCATGCAAAGCGGGGCTTCTTGCAAAGAGGTTAAGTCAGATACATTTGTACAGGAACACGTGGCAGCAGCGGCATAGCCACGATGAGGTGGGGTGGGGTGGGGTGGGGGGGTTCCGTCTGCCCTGGGCACAGCTTGAGGAAGTCAGGTGGAGGCTGGCCCATAGCTACATTGGGGCATTTTGGGGCTCTGCCCCCCCAAACCGAGAAGCACGCCCCACAACAGCTGCTACCCCTCTCCCCCCTCCCTCTCCTGCTGTGGCATTAAAAGGGCCCTCCAGCTGATCTGAGGGAGCACGTGGCCCACCGACCTGCTGGAGGGCCCTTTAAATCTGGCAGCCACTCCTCCAGCCTGGCATCAGAGTTCCACTCATAGCCTTCCCATGGGGGGGGGGAACCGCGCCCCACGCCCTTCTCGCCCCCCAGCCCAGCCGTTTCTGCACGCCAGCCCCGGTTGTCGAGGCACCCTCACTTCCTCCCCTCCTCACCAGCTGTGGCTCAGTGGGAGGGGGCTTCTCCCGAGGCTCAGTGTGAGCAGAAGCCAGCTAGCCATCGGGGGCTGTGGGAGCTCCAGCCCTCTTCGCCATCCTGCTGCTTCGTCTCTTTTGGGGGGGGGGGGCAGGGAGGGAGACAGACAGGCAGAAACCACCAAATCCTGAGCCAGTCCCACTGGGTTGTGAAGGGGAAAGGGAGAGTGGCTGTTGCTTTAAGAGCCCAGCCCCCCCTTTCTCCCCCTTCCTCTCTCT
>NW_015172044.1:362732-375706 GCF_001447785.1 Gekko japonicus | reverse complement strand
TTTCCCTCCCTCTCCCTCCCCCCCTCTCTCCACACTGCCAAGCCCTGAGCTGAGTTCCAAGAAGCACTTTCCAAAAAGAAGAAGAAGAAGAAGAAGCCTGCCTGGCCCTTTTTGGAGCTCAAGCCACCTGGTCCTCCATAGCTCTCACCGGCTGCCACCCCCTCCTCCTGCTGCGTGAAATATGAGAGGTTTTCAAGCTTTTCCCTCCCCCTCCAGTCTAATTCCTAGAGATCTGGATCTCTATCACTGTGTCTCTCTCTGCCACCCCTCCTCATTTCTTTTGGGTTGTTTTTGTCTGTTTGTAGGGGATTGGGGGGGGGGAAGAGGGAACCTTTTAAATGCTGTTTTTCTAGCGGGGGCTGCCCACCACTGATCTCCAAATGGAAAAATCGCCACTTGGAGATCAGGGAAGGTGGCGGCTGCCCCCTCCCTCCTCCCCTTCCCCTCCCGCCCCACAAAATTTCCCCCTGCCCCACCAACCCAAAATTTCTGGCTATGGAGCTGGGTGGAGCACCCTTGAAGCCAGCGTCATGCTGCATCCAGCTGAATGTCTTTCCTTTTATTTTTAAAATGCAGTTCTGGCTTCAGGCACTTACGTGTGCAGGGAAGCCTGAGCATAGCAAAAAGCGCTCTAGGACTGGCTAGACTTCCCTTTCTCCAAGACTGAAGGAAACTTGCTTAACAACAACTGATAGCTCTGCTGATAGCTGCTACAGTCATTTCCAGCCTGCGGGCCACTTTCTCCAAGGGTCTAGCCTTTATCCCTTTCCTTGCACCCAGCTCAGCTAGATTGTGCAAGGCAGTAGTTAGGGTGTTGCAGCAAGATAAAACAACATTTCCGTCTTTTAATTTCTCTCCCTCTTTTCCACACTTTTCCTTCACTTTCCCTTCACCTGATTTTTCCATCTCCCCCTCCCTTAATCTCCCTTCTTGGTCTCAAGACCTTCTCATCCCTATCCTGCTTGGTGACAGAAGTATTTAAGAGTAGTATAATAGCAAACCTTTGTTAGTATTATGAACAGAAGGCACAGGGTTTGCTGAGCACTGTACATTCTACTGGTTCTGCTGGGCTTCCAACTCCCCCTTGCTGTGATTCTGAGCTTGACATCAGCTGGCATTGCCACAATGGCACTGGGTTCTGCTGGACACTCTGTGACTGCCCTGGTACCACTAGGCACTCTGTACATTGCACTGGTTCTGCTGGGCTTGCAAAAATGCCCCCCCCTGCTTGCTTTCCTCCCAGCTCTCTCAGTGGCTCTTTGCTTCCTGCCTCTTGCCTCCCTTCCCCCTTCCTCCCCCCCCTCACACACACAGCAATAAAGAGAGCTTTGTGACTGCTTTGTGCCAGAGAGATACAAAGACAAGCCTGCCTGCCTGCTTGCCCCTTCCTCTCTCTCTCTTTCTCTTTCTCTCTCTCTCTCACTCACACATTCACACACATACACACACTGATTGCTTCTGCTTTCTTCTCCGGGGCTGCTCCTCCTCTTTTGGGGGGAAGGGAGGAGGAGGAAAGAGAGAGAGAAAACAAAATTAGAGTCCCACCTTTAAGACCAATAACATTTTATTCCAGGGATAAGCTTTTGTGTGCAAGCACACTTCTTGGGTGGGTGGATTCTTCTGGCAAGCACAATGTACATTAAGGAAATTATTTTGGTTTATTCTGAAGGGAAAATCCTACCATTTGGTGGCCTTTCTAGCAGTAAAGCCTACTGTTCCTTTCCTGTTCATGCAGTCATTTGGATGTCATAATAACTCATAAGACTACAAGCTAATGAACAGGGCCTCTGGGGCTAGGCTGATTTGTGACATCCTTAACAGCAATAAATGTGGGGGCAACTGCATGACTGAGCTGGATGTTTTCTGCAAAAATGTTGTGCAGCTTATTTTGCTTTATACAGATGGGACATGATGCAGAGTATCTCCCTGCTGCGTCAATCACCTTAGGGGCAAAATACACATGACACTGGAGTTCCATAACGGAATCCCCCAATATGTTTTGTGGCCTCTGGAGCCTCCCACCTTCTTTCATTGTGCCCTCCCCCGCACCGTTCAAAGCCATCTCTGAAGGCCGATGTCAATAAACGAGGGATTTAAATTCATTTCGAATCAAGTGAGCCCACCTTTGCAACTTCCGCATGAGAATGCCAAGCTGGCTAATTGATCATGACCGTTTCAATTTGTTTGCAAAGCAGTTCTTCTCCAGGTTAGATTTGCACAACGCTCAGCATTTCATTTTTGAGATGCCATAGTTTTCATTTCAAAAATTCTTCAGAACATCTGGCGATATATACCATAATGTAGCCTATTAGGTACCACTGACTGGCATTTGATAACTGACTTTTTTGAAGGCCAGGGTTTGGTTTTGTTTTTAAATGTAACCCTGATATAGGCAAAAAACACTTCTTATTCCCAAAAAGTTTCTGCATTGCATTAGAATTCTTTAGAAAAACAATTCCTACAGGGTCGAATTCTAAATCAAGACAGCTGCCTCGCTTGGTTGGACAGGTCTTGCAATTAAAGAAACAAAATTCTGGTGGTTGTGGGAGGCCTTCTGTGCGTGCTGGTCAGGTTGAATCCTAGTGCTGACCACACGTGAGGATTCTTGCTTTTTGTTAAAGAATTCTGGGGGAGGGGAGGATGACAATGCTATAATACAGCCTAGCATGAGCTGGATAAAGTCACATTCCAAACCAAGTCATTGCAGATTTTAGCAACATTTCTCCTACTTATGCTTCCTCGTTCTTAGAAAGGAGAGGTAGCTAAAACCTGCTTTCTCTTGTTACTATTGCAAGACGGAGCTGTTCTGCCAGGCGTTCGATTAGGAGCCGCCCCGGGGGAGAATGACCTGCCCCATATAATGTCAGATCGAGATCAACCATTAGGATGGCATGGAAGTTGAGCGCCATCTTAGACGTCATGTTAAACTGATATCTGTCACTGGAAATCGGATTGTTATTGTTAGCACCTTTTAATATTGTTATTGCTCTGGTTTTAAGATTGACTATATAATTTGCAGTCAAAGATGGAGAAGCTCTATCCAGTCAGTAAAAACGAGACCTGGAGCTGACTGTGGTTCAGATCATGAGCTACTAATTGCAAAATTCAGACTTAAACTGAAGAAAATTGGGAAAACCACTAGGCCATTCAGGTTTGCCCTAGATCGCATCCCAGATGAATATACAGTAGAGGTGAAGAATAGATTCAAGGGTCTGGATTTGATAGATAGAGTGCCTGAAGAACTATGGACGGAGATTCGTGACATTGTACAGGAGGCAGCAATCACCACCATCCCAAAGAAAAAGAAATGCAAGAAAGCAAAGTGGCTTTCTGATGAGGCTTTACAAATAGCAGAGGAAAGAAGGAAAGCGAAAAGCAAAGGCAAAAAGGAAAGATTTACCCAACTGAATGCAGATTTCCAGAGAACAGCAAAGAGAGATAAGGAGGCCTTCCTGAATGAACAGTGCAAAGTAATAGAAGAAAACAATAGAATGGGAAGGACTAGAGATCTCTTCAAGAAAATTGGAGAAATCAAGGGAGCGTTCCATGCAAAGCTGGCCATGATAAAGGACAAAAACGGTAGGGACCTAACAGAAGCAGAAGAGATTAGGAAAAGATGGCAAGAATACACAGAAGAACTATACAAGAAAGACCTCGATGTCCTTGACAACCACGACGGTATAATCACTGACCTCGAGCCAGACATCCTGGAATGTGAAGTTAAATGGGCCTTAGAAAGCATTACTAACAACAAAGCTAGTGGAGGTGATGGTATTCCAGCTGAGCTATTCAAAGTCTTAGAAGATGATGCTGTTAAAGTTCTGCACTCCATTTGCCAGCAAATTTGGAAAACGCAACAGTGGCCACAGGATTGGAAAAGATCAGTATACATTCCAATCCCAAAGAAGGGCAATGCCAAGGAATGTTCAAACTATCGCACAATTGCACTCATATCACACGCTAGCAAGGTCATGCTCAAGATCCTACAAGCTAGGCTTCAACAGTACGTGGATAGAGAACTACCAGAAGTACAAGCTGGGTTTCGAAGAGGTAGAGGAACTAGAGATCAAATTGCCAACATTCGCTGGATTATGGAGAAAGCAAGAGAGTACCAGAAAAATATCTACTTCTGCTTCATTGACTATGCTAAAGCTTTTGACTGTGTGGATCACAACAAACTATGGCAGGTCCTTAAAGAGATGGGAGTACCAGACCACCTCACATGTCTCTTGAGAAACCTGTATAAGGGCCAAGAAGCGACAGTTAGAACCGGATATGGAACAACTGATTGGTTTAGCATAGGAAAAGGAGTACGACAAGGATGTATATTGTCACCTTGCTTATTTAATATATATGCAGAGTACATCATGCGAAATGCTGGCCTGGATGAATCACAAGCGGGAATTAAGATTGCTGGGGAAAAGATCAACAACCTCAGATATGCAGACGATACCACTCTAATGGCAGAAAGTGAAGAGGACCTAAAGAGCCTCTTGCTCAGGGTAAAAGAGGAGAGCGCAAAAGTGGGCTTGAAGCTCAACATCAAAAAAACTAAGATCATGGCATCCGGCCCCATCACTCCTTGGCAAATAGAAGGGGAAGTCGTGGAAGTAGTGACAGACTTCACGTTCCTGGGATCCCAGATCACCGCAGACTGTGACAGCAGCCATGAAATTAAAAGATTTCCTTGGGAGGAAAGTGATGGCGAACCTAAACAGCATGATAAAAAGTAGAGACATCACCCTGCCAACAAAAGTCCGCATGGTCAAAGCAATGGTATTCCCAGTAGTCATGTATGGCTGTGAGAGTTGGACTATAAGGAAGGCCGAGCGCCGAAGAATAGATTCTTTTGAACTATGGTGCTGGAGGAGACTCTTGAGAGTCCCTTGGACTGCAAGAAGAACAAATCAGTCAATCCTCAAAGAAATCAACCCTGACTGTTCCCTGGAAGGCCAGATAATGAAACTGAAGCTCAAATACTTTGGCCACCAAATGAGAAGGGAGCACTCACTAGAGAAGACCCTAATGCTGGGAAAGATTGAAGGTCAAAGAAGACGGGGACGGCAAAGGATGAGATGGTTGGACAGTGTAATCGACGCAACGAACATGAAATTGAGCCAACTTCAGAGGACAGCGGAAGACAGGAGGGCCTAGCGGGAGATGATCCATGGGGTCGCGAAGAGTCGGACTCGACTGTGCGACTGAACAACAACAACAAAGCCGCTCTGAGGAGCTGCGGTGGCTCAAGTGGTTAAGACGCTGAACTGCAGGCTGTGGAAGGTCAGTAGTTCAGCAGTTCGAGACCCGAGTGTGCCGCATGACGGAGTGAGCTCCCGTCTCTAGTTCCAGCTCCTGCCAACCTAACAGTTCGAAAGCAAGAAATTGCAAGTAGATAAATACATACCGCTTCGGTGGGAAGGTAACAGTGTTCCGTGCACCTTGGTGTTTAGTCATGCCGGCCACGTGACTGCGGAAACGTCTTTGGACAGCGCTTTCTCTTCGGCTTTGAAACGGAGTCGGACTCGACTGGCTTTTGAGCAAGGGAACCTTTACCTTTACTAAGAGCCCTGAGCCGGCCATGGCTGTGAGGGCAGAGTATAAATATAAATAAATCAGCAGTTTGTCATTTCCAGATATGGACAACTAACGTATTCTTGATTTATGATAGATTGGATATTATTACCAATCACGCTGTGAAAGTGCACGGACCACAAAGCCAGCTGTTGTGGTGGAGGTAGATGCACAAAAACTGTTTCGCACCTTACTCTCTATGAAGTTGTCACTGTCATTTCACTATGTGGCCACATCATATGACCAACTAGATTTCCATTTGGCAAATACCTTCTCTTTTTAAACATGTTTTCTTATTTTTTCGCAACCATGTTGTGTGATTGGTTGCCCAGTGCCTCCACACACGCACACCCATATAAAATGCTTTCAGATTCCTGGCTATGTTTGCGTTGGCATGTTGGGGGAGTGGTGAGCTGGCAAGTCTCTCTGCCGTGGCTAGGCTGAGAGCTGTCATTTCCAGAAGGTAATACGATCAGCTGCATGTGCACAACGTCATCAGCACAAGCGCAACAAGCCAGGAGAGAACTCCTAAACAAGCGAGCCTTTCCCAAATGTTTGCTCAGGATGCTCGCAAAGTACCGAACAGATTCCAGATTGAGCCAAGGAGATTTTGTCCTCCACTAATAAAGAGAAGGTTTTTGGCTGATTCAGTGATAGATGACAGGAGAGTGTATGGAAAGTAGCATCTCATACTCTGGTTACATAATTCAGTACTACAGTTTTGTTGTTGTTCAGTCACACAGTTGAGTCCGACTCTTCGTGACCCCATGTACCATATCACGGCAGGCCCTCCTGTCTTCCACCGTCCTCTGAAGTTTGCTCAATTTCATGTTCGTTGCATCGATGACATTGTCCAACCATCGCATCCTTTGCCGTCCCCGTCTTCTTTGACCTTCAATCCTTCCCAGCATCAGGGTCTTCTCCAGTGAGGGCTCCCTTCTCATTTGGTGGTCAATGAGTTTCAGTTTCATTATCTGGCCTTCCAGGGAACAGTCAGGGTTGATTTCTTTTAGGATTGACTGATTTGATCTCCTTGCAGTCCAAGGGACTCTCAAGAGTCTTCTCCAGCACCATTGTTCAAAAGAATCTATTCTTCGGCGCTCGGCCTTCTTTATAGTCCAACTCTTGCAGCCATACATGACTACTGGGAATACCATTGCTTTGACCATGCGGACTTTTGTTGGCAGGGTGATGTCTCTACTTTTTATCATGCTGTTTTGGTTTAGGCAACTAAACAGTATTACAGTAGGAGCACAGAAATTTGAGTCCAGGAAAAAAAGACTGAAAGTTGTATAGGGTTTTATTCAACAGCACTGGAGCACCCCCTTGCTTGTGCTGTATGATCCACACTGACCCGACACTCATGGACCTAGGATGCACTGAAACAGCACACCTGATGCCCCTCAAAATCTTTGAACTGGAAGACACTTATCTAAAACTAATAACCCATAGGACTGCACTGGAACATTTATGCAAACAGCATAATGTGTGTGTGTGTGTGTGTGTTAAGTGCTGTCAAGTCAATTCCAACTCACAACCACCCTATGAATTAATGACCTCCAAAACATTAACAGCCTTGTTCAGGTCTTGCAAACTGGGCACCCTGGCTTCTTTGATGGAGTCAATTCATCTCACATTGGGGCTGCCTCTTTCCTTGCTGCCTTCAACTTTTTCTGGCATGACTGTCTTTTTTAGTGACGACTCTTGCTGTCTCGTAACGTGACCAAAGTACAAGAGTTTAGTCGTTTTAGCTTCAGTTTGGTATCGTGGTGAAGTGCGCGGACTCTAATCTGGGAGAACCGGGTTTGATTCCCCACTCCTCCACTTGCACCTGGCTGGCTGGCCTTGGGCAACCCATAGTTCTGACAAGAGCTGTCCTTGAAAAAAGAGCAGTTTCTGTCAAGAGCTCTCTCAGCCTCACCTACCTCACAGTGTGTCTGTTGTGGGGAGGGGAAGGGAAAGGAGTTTGTAAGCCGCTCTGAGACACCTTTGGGTAGTGAAGGGCAGGGTATAAATCCAATCTCTTCTTCTTCTACCAAGAGTTCTGGCTTGATTTGGCCTAGAACCACTTATTTGCTTTTTTGGTGGTCCATAAAACTCTTCTCCAACACTCCAACAGTGAAATACAGCTAATTAAAAAAATGCAATCAAATTTTTTAAATGGAAAATATGATTAATGGAAACATTAATAGAAATGGAAAGCCATTAAGCAGAATTGTCTGTTTAGATTTTTCAACACAATGATTATCAATTGATGTAGCTGATGGAAAAGGGGGAAGAATAGTTTTGAGGGGTTTTGATTCAAAAGCTTACTTCATTCCCCAGTAATCAAGGTCCATACAAGCCATGGGAGCGTTAAACTAAATAAAGGCATGAAATCCACACAGAGGGGTGATACCTGCCATTGAACCAATATAAGTTCTGCCTTTGGCAGAAGAAACCACAGTCATAGCTGTGCAAAACTAGAAATAATTGCACAAAAAATACTTGCACAAAACCAGGGAGTTGAACATATTCATTGTCTCCTCCGCCCTCCAAGACCAAGAGCTCTGGGACTTAATTTGAGCCAGGGAGTGACTTTCTTGGTTAAATATATGGAAACGTCATATGCCAAAAGACTGTTGTGGATTTTAACTTTAAATCACTGTTTAGGATATTTTGACACAGCAGGCTGAGAATTTGCTTTTAGGTATTTGAGTATATCTTCCACCAAAACCGACAGCTTCAGCCTTGAATAAGATAACCTATGAATCAATGGCTTTATGTCCAGAATAAATCCCAGAACGGATGGAACAAAGTTTGCAGTAAAATGCTCAGAAGTGTATAACATCACACTTTTGGAGAAAACAAATTAGATGGTTTAAGAAAGCCATGTAGGGCACACATGTAATTGTGTCTATATAAACTACACCCTAAAAAACCCAAATTTGGATTGCAGTGAAATGTACCCTTTTCTGAAAAGGCTTGGTAAGAATTTTAGAAATTACATTTTATCCTTAAGTGCAAGCTACATAGAAGGGATGACATATATGCCATCTATTTATAGTCCCATTTACATAAGCTAGTACTTTCTGTATAATTGTGAACCTGGTTCATTTAATGTGTTCAAGAGTAAGTAGAGTGATTTTAAAGTTCTTAGAAGACAACCATTGAGTGATCATGTGCTGGGAAACAAGGTTTTCACCAAGACCTGGAGTAAACAAACATCCAACCTCTTTCCAGTCACAAGGCTGGTACCTGGACTGAATGATCATTGGAAAGACTGAGCATTCTTCACACAGGGTGATTGTAGGAATCTCTCTGGAGCGGTGGCACAGTGGGTATATCCCACTGTCTTAACAACTGAACTGTGTCAGTTCGAGCCCCCCGCTGGTGTGAGCAGCCAGCTTGTTGTCCCCAGCTCATCGTCCACCCAGCGATTCGAAAGCTTCGGCGAGTAGATAAAATGGGAACCGCCCCTTAGAGAGGGTGGGCACGCCAATCTCCCTTGTGGGAGGGTGTTAGCTGACGGTCGGACGTCCTGGTCAAGGCTTGGAAGGCGAAATAGCTTCTCGGCTACGAAAGAATCACTGCAATGGATGTTCTGGCCAGGCGGTGGCAGTGTCTCTCAACAACAAGTCCCTCTGGCTCTTCTCATAGTCTAAACATAGTCACATGATAAGCTAAGAGTACAGACCTTACAGGAACCGAATCACGGAAAAGGTTTATTTTAAGACTGTATTTATAATCCAATCTCAAACATTTGCATTTAAGAGCTGTTAAAAGTCTGTTATGTATTAGACCTTCGGCAAAATTAGCTTGTTATTTGTAATCCAAATGTCTTTAACAATATAGAATGTCTTCAAAGCCAGGAAAAGTGCTTATTCCTAGTAAGTGCTTATTCCCAGTAAGATGAGTCTAGAGCAGCAGAGAAGAAGAAGAGGAGATTGGATTTATACCCCGCCCTTCACTATCCAAAGGTGTCTCAGAGTGGCTTACAAACTCCTTCCCCTTCCCCTCCCCACAACAGACACCCTGTGAGGTGGGTGGGGCTGAGAGAGCTCTTGACAGAAACTGCTCTTTCTCAAGAACAGCTCTTATCAGACCTACGGCTTGGCCAAGGTCATCCAGCCAGGTGCAAGTGGAAGGGTGGGGAATCAAACCCGGTTAGGGTTGCCAAGTTCTTTTTCGTCTGCGGTGGGGGACTCCCGGACGGCATCTTGAGCGCGCCCCCTGGGGGAAATCAACGCCGGGCACACTGGGGGCAGGGCCACAGCCATCTGAGGGGGAAACATAGATGACTGTGGCCCCGTCCCCAGCTTGCCCGGCATCATCACGTCACCTCTGGCTGACGTGCACGCCGGGGTGGGGTTCCGCCAGGGCCCGATTCCGCGGCGGCGGAAATTGGGCCTCCAAAGTGGGGGGAAATCCGCCCCCTGGGGGGACTTGGCAGCCCTAAACCTGGTTCTCCCAGATTAGAGTCCGCGCACTTACCCACTACACCAGACCTCTCTCGTATCCAGGGTTCTGCTGATCACCATATGAGGGCCTGGGAAAGCATTTCCCTCCACATCAAACTGGCTAAAGGCTTGGTGGAGGGATTGCTTTCCCACAGCCTTGTTCAAATCATTGCTGAGCCATTTGGCCCTTCAGAGACTGACCTCCCATGTGCCTGCTCGTTCTCTCTCTCTCTCCCTGTACGGCAGGGTCATGTGGATAAGACAGACGAGTGGTGGATGTTTCTACTTACGGAAAGGCGACTTGAACCGAAAGACCTTTATGGTTTTCTTTGCTCCACAAATACCTTTTCAAAACACAGGACGACTCCTGCAAGCCCCCCCCCTTTATAAAAAGGTTTGGAGAAATCTCAGCGATCAATACATATGAAGGGCAAAGAGCAAGATTCATGAGCTGCAATACTTTGATGGCAGGTCTGTAGCCCATTGGTGCATGATCTAAACCACCCATTTCTACATCTTTTTAAATACTGAAGTGACCTGCAAAACTAGTTAAAATATCACCTCTATGTAGAGGTAAAGATAAAGGGTTTCCCTTGCTCAGAAGCCAGTCGAATCAGACTCTAGAGTTGCGGCGCTCATCTCCATTCCCAAGCCGAAGAGCCAGCGCTGTCCGAAGACATTTCCGTGGTCATGTAGCCAGCATGACTAAACACCAAGGCACACGGAATGCTGTTACCTTTCCCACTGAAGCGGGGCCTATTCATCTACTTGCAATTTCTTGCTTTTGAACTGCTAGGTTGGCAGGAGCTGGAACCAGAGACGGGAGCTCACTCCGTCATGCAGCACTTGGGTCTCAAACTGCCGAGCTACCGACCTTCCAGCCTGCAGTTCAGTATCTTAACCACTTGAGCTACCACAGCTATGTAGAGATGACATGGCAAATGCTGGGGAGGGGGCCTGCTTGGGAGTTTCCAGAGGCAGCTGATTGACTGTTCCAGCAAGACAATTCCATGGCTCTACAAATTACTTGTTAAAATAATAGGAAGGGCTTGCCAAATTTCTTAAAGAATATGCAAACTGCAGAAACACACTATATCACTTGGCTACTAGAGACACCCAGGGGTCATTTCCTGCAGGAGCACACAGGAGCGGAGTGTTAGCCGAATTGCTTTATTTACAGCAATTGGCAATTTATAAACTGGTTCTTGCCAACTATACCAAGGTCGTGTTCCCACCAAAGGTTACCAGAGAAGGAGTCGAGGCTGGTGTTGTTAAAATAAATGTCTTTTACTTAGAGAATATAAATCTCATACAAACAATACTGATGCACTCACACATTCAATCAAGTTCCTCCGAAATACAGTATTAAAATAAGAACATTTGCATTAGCAGGTGGGGGTGATGATGGGCTATACTTATCTGTCTTCACAGCTTGGTTGTTCCAATGGGAAGAAATAGAAGACTAGGGAATTAACACACGACCAGAACCAGCCAGCACGTGTGGGTCTCTTGACTGCAGTTCAAGAGATCAAAGTAGAGGCAAGGGTTTGGGGATAGCAAGTGGGACTCAAGGGGAGTAAAAAGCAGACAGGGGTTGTTGCGGGGGTTGCTAGCTAGGAAGGGCCAGGTGAATGGTCCCTACCTTTTATAGGTGGTCCATTGGGTGGGTGGTAACTGTTCCAACCTGTGGACCCACCTTCCTGCTAGTCCGTCCCAAAACTAATTCTATTGGTTACCTATAGGAGTGGGAGGTTGCCTATATGGAGTGGTCAATATTGAAATCTAATACCTTACTCAAGGAAGACATCTGGGCAGGTGTGAAACCTTGGCGTCAGGATGCTTCATTGAAGTATTGATGAAGCTGGCCATCCTATTGTAAACCAAATGTCCATTTGGCAAGAAATACCAAAGCAGGAACAAAGCATGGATATGTTGTACGTGACCACAACTAGATCTGCAGTGGGGGCTGTCTCTTTTCAAAGCTGTTGTTTCTTACCGCTCACAATAATGGAGATGTGTACTTCTTCACCAGGCTGGTGACTGTGTAAGTGAAACCTCATTCATGTGTAAGGCTTGTGCAGGCACCTTCTATGTGTTGCATCACAACAGGTGACTTAAAATGTACAGTTCTCTGAGCCTATGTGTGTGTGCACAGTCCATTGTGTGTAGCAATAAACAAGAGTTCATAAATCAAAATATCAAGTTCATTCTCCAACAGGAGCTCCAGCAGTAAAGAGCCCAGGGGGTGGGCACATGCAACAAGCCCCACCCCCTGCTCCCAGCAGCCCTCAGTCAGAGCAAGAAGCAGCCAGGTAAGTTGCAGAGCTCCCCCCCCCCCCCCGGTCCAAAACAGTCCAGTAGCACCTTTAAGACCAAGTTTTATTCAGGTACAAGCTCTCCCTCCTCTGTGAGGACAGATCTGCACATTCCCGCCCCCCCAATAGCTAGCAATCCAAAACAGTTTAGTCACCCCTGCCTTATACTGAATTAGACCATTGATCGATCAGGATCAGTATGGTCTACTGACGTTTGGTGGTGTTTCTCCAGGTTTTGGAAAGAGATCTTTCACATCACCTCCTTCCCTGATCCTTTTAAACCGGAGACTACAGGAATCAAACCGGGGACCTTATGCACACCACGCAGAATGCGAACACTGAGCAATGCCACCTCCTGCTCAATGCATCTGACGACGTAGCCTTGTCTCTACAAAAGTGTGTGTTACCTAAACTAGCTCCTTGGAGGACAGCAGGATAAAAATGTAACAAGTCACTAAGTCTAATAGCAGAGGCTATGCAGAAAGCCACATCTGCACAGTGCTGTCAGCCACAACTGTGATTTGGCATTCTGTAAACTACGGGGGGGGGGGGGACTCTGTAAAATGATATCTTTAATGTGGGGCAGCCTCCCCTCAAAAGACCTACTCAAAACAGAAACTGGGAGTGGCCAGGGTGAAGCAGTGACGAA
>NW_015172044.1:336407-362711 GCF_001447785.1 Gekko japonicus | reverse complement strand
GAGATGAGCCCGAGCCTAGAGCAGATGGATTCCTCCTCTGCTACAAGTACCCGTGCTGCCAACCACGCTCCACAACAGAGTAGCCATGCATGCTGAAGATAAGTCCAGCACAGACTTAGCCCTGTGAACCTCTCCTATGGACAGCTTCATAATACTGCAGGAAGGCTGGGCGCCAGCCCCATTTTGACCTTCTGGTATGGCATCTGGTTGGCATTTTAAAGCCACAGCAGAACCAGAGGGCCAGCGTGAACATCTACTAGAAAAAGGAAGGGGAGGGGGGGGGGATTTAGGGTTGTCTGGGAAACATGCAAGGTTTTAATAGCTCGATATACCTTAAGATGCTGAACTGCAGGCTGTGGAAGGTCGGTCGTTCAGCAGTTCGAGACCCGAGTGTGCCGCATGACGGAGTGAGCTCCCGTCTGTGGTTCCAGCTCCTGCCAACCTAGCAGTTCGAAAGCAAGAAATTGCAAGTAGAGAAATAGGTACCACTTCGGTGGGAAGGTCACAGCGTTCCGTGCGCCTCGGTGTTTAGTCATGCCGGCCACATGACCACGGAAACGTCTTCGGACAGCGCTGGCTCTTCGGCTTTGAAACGGAGATGAGCACCGCAACCCTAGAGTCGGACTCGCCTGGCTTTCGAGCAAGGGAGACCTTTACCTTTATACCTTGCTAAATACGACTAACAGCAGCAGTTTAGAGGGCCCAGCATGCACATCAGCCCAGTATGGCAGCCCATGTTTAAGATGATGTGTGTGTGTGTGTGTGCTGAGAATGGCTTGCCAAAGGCTGCCTCACGGATTCACAGTAAAGTCATAATCGAAACCAGGGACATCTTAATTCATGATTCAGTCTCTAAGTTTATCAAGCTCTGTTTATAGAAATGACATGTTCAGAAGCCATAAGGCGACTCACTGCCTGTATTACGTTCGCTACACTTGGCCTGTAAAATCAGGGCGCCCTCATGTCACATCATGCGAAATGCTGGCCTGGATGAATCACAAGCGGGAATTAAGATTGCTGGGGAAAAGATCAACAACCTCAGATATGCAGATGATACCACTCTAATGGCTGAAAGTGAAAAGGATCTAAAGAGCCTCTTGCTCAGAGTAAAAGAGGAGAGTGCAAAAGTGGGCTTGAAGCTCAACATCAAAAAAAACTAAGATCATGGCATCCGGCCCCATCACTCCTTGGCAAATAGAAGGGGAAGTCGTGGAAGTAGTGACAGACTTCACGTTCCTGGGATCCCAGATCACCGCAGACTGTGACTGCAGCCATGAAATTAAAAGACGCCAGATAATGAAACTGAAGCTCAAATACTTTGGCCACCAAATGAGAAGGGAGCACTCACTGGAAAAGACCCTGATGCTGGGAAAGATTGAAGGTCAAAGAAGACGGGGACGGCAAAGGATGAGATGGTTAGACAGTGTCAGCGATGCAACGAACATGAAATTGAGCCAACTTCGGAGGACGGCGGAAGACAGGAGAGCCTGGCGGGAGATTGTCCATGGGGTCGCGAAGAGTCGGACTCGACTGTGCGACTGAACAACAACATGTCACATCTCTGCTTTGCTTTGTTAAAAAAAAAACTTACTTGGACTCCTTGGATAATTGTACACCAGCACCCCCTTGTGGCGCTTGAGCACTCTTACAACTTTAAGATTCCAAATGACTACACTTGCACATCTCTCCCCTTTCTTCTCATTGCATCAGGAAATCCACGTTTAAAAGCAACATTGTTCTTCTAGCTGCTAATCTGATCTTGATGCTCGCTTTCTTGATAGCCATTTGTGGCCATAAAGAATCAAGTTCACACTTGCTCCCCGGCTGGTATGTTCATCATCATAACCAGTAAACCAGTATCATAAAAGTGCTGCAGTTTTGGACTTAACATCTGCTCCAAAAGAAGTGTCAGCTGTACTCCTCTTCAGACACAGCAAAGATTTTTTTTAGACAGTTGGAAATGGAACTGCTGTGGTTCTAGGTCAGCTGGAAAATGAACCAACATTTGATGCAGTTTAGCAATCTAAGCCTGTTAGCTGATTGCATGGAATCAGTTGCACAGTCCCCCATGTTACAATTTGGCTTCCAAGCCCACCACAGCCAGAAGAATACAATTCCTTAAATTAAAAACATAATAGAAATATTTTATCACTTAGGACATGATTATTTAAGACGCATACTGCTGTTAACAGTGGTTGAGAGCCTGAGCCATGAATCAGATACTTCCAGGGCAGAATTTCATTTCTAGTATGAATTCACCAGGCAGGCTTATACATGCTGTTCTTCTCAGCATCAACACACACACATCTGCAATCTGAAGACGCTACTGGTAATCTACTTTTACAGGGCTGCCACATTTTTAGCCATCTCAATTAGATTCAAACTAAAATTTGAGATGTGTGCATTTGCCAACCCAACCGAGATAGGACAGGATACAGATTTAAGGAGACTCAGCGTTGTATCTTTCCCAAAATGAAATAGGAGTCCAGTGGCATCTTATGTATCTTCTCCAGTGTTTGAGAGTAAAGTCACTCTATGTTGCTTTAAGCAACGGAATAGCTTGTGAAGTGGAAATGAAAAGAACATTTAGATTTTGGTTGCAAGCAGTCCTGCCTAATTGGTTTCAAAATGCTATTGTCTGTGGCAATATTGTTTCCTATAACCTTAATTTGGGCACCATGACAGGCAAGCCTTCTCCACATCACTTAGCATGTCAAGTATTGCCATTTATCGAGTATCCTGTACAATGGAAAAGAGCTGGTTCTCTTCGTGCTACCGAGTTTACAACTGCATTTCACCTTCGTTCCATGAATTCCTATCAGCATCCAGAACTTGCTCAGAGCTTACATGACTAATGTTTGTCTCATTATATATTTTTCCATAAGAGCTTGTAAGAAAACCCCAAAGCTAACAGCCGCCTTTTTTCCTTTCCCTCAAGCGAGGGTGGATTCCTCCCCTCTGGTACACTGTGCACTGGGGGCTTTACACATCACCACTCCAGTCTCGAGCTTGTTTGAGATGTGACCTCAGCAGATAAAACTTACCCCTTGTGAGTTTGCACCTACTAAGTAACCAGAGTTCCCTCTAAGCTGAGTTAGTGTGAGCTAGCTCACAGTTTTTTAGCCTTCAGCTCACACATTTTTGTCTTAGCTCAGGAAGGATGGCTCCAGAGCAAACCAATTTATGCATTTGCCAAATCGCTCTCTCACAATTTTAATGCCAGTAGCTCACAAAGCAGAATTTTTGCTCACAAGACTCCATAGCTTAGAGGGAGCATTGTAAGTAACTTGTTTGGACTGGGGCACTTCACAAGCAATCCCCCCGTAACTGTGAAACGCCCAGAGGGGCTACAACTCTCTGCCATGCAAACAATGCACGCCTGGTGGCTGGGTGCCTGGAACATCATACAGGCAAGTTCTTCTCTCCCGTCAGCAAAATGTTTAAAACAGCATGGGCTATGACAAGATCTGCCTCAGCTCATGGGTATAATGGAAGACAACGGGCTTCTTTCACAGCCACCGTGGCCATAAAGCAGCAAGGAGTCATTTATTTTCACCTTCAGTGCAATAATATTATGTGTATGTAACTGCAAACACAGATGCTTCTCTGGATATGCGAGGTCAGGTTGATTCCAGATTAAGTTTTCTGCTGATGGAAGACACCTGTCATTGCAACACATCTTTCCTGCCTCCTTCCCCCTTCAGCAGCCCATCGGTCTCCCTGAAATGTTGCTCCTGGGAGACAGATGCATGACAAATCAAGGGTCTGCCGCAGGTATGGGTGACTGATGGAAATTACACCTTCTCTTCCTTAATCTGGATCCAACCCACTATGCGTGTCTCTAAAAGCAAGCTCAGTTAGATTTGGTATGGAACTCTCATGCTAGAAGAAATGATATGGTGCTAAAAGGGGTGGCTCAGCTGATCTAAATGACTGTTATAACAAAGGACTTCTGCCTGGCTTTTGAATACCATTGCTTTGACCATACGGGCTTTTGTTGGCAGGGTGATGTCTCTACTTTTTATTATGCTGTCAAGTTTTGACATCGCTTTCCTCCCAAGGAGCAGGCATCTTTTAATACCATGGCTGCTGTCACAGTCTGCGGTGATCTGGGATCCCAGGAACGTGAAGTCTGTCCCTACTTCCACGACTTCCCCTTCTATTTGCCAAGGAGTGATGGGGCTGGATGCCATGACCTGTTTTTTTGATGTTGAGCTTCAAGCCAACCGTTGCGCTCTCCTCTTTTACCTGAGCAAGAGGCTCTTTAGGTCCTCTTCACTTTCTGCCATTAGAGTGGTACCGTCTGCATATCAGAGGTTGTTGATTAAGATTAAGATACATGGTACTGTAAATGAAAAATAAGTAGCAATTCTAACCAAACATTTCTGAGCTGGAGAAGTGCCAGCACAGAAGGGATCAAGCATCTATGTAGTCTTGGATTTCTACCCACGCAGGAGTGCAGCACCTCTACTCCGGCACCACGTACGGCTGTCTCCGCTTGGCCACTCTTCCACAGTGACCGTAACGATACGTTTAGCAGATACTATCAACATACTGCTGATGACCGATAAGCCAAAGGTGAATTCCAAGGTGAGACTCCAGTAACTTAGACTTAATTCTACTCATGATTTATGATCCTGCCTTACCATATTGCACCCCCCCTTCAATAACATCTTCCACTCCAGTCCACGTAAATGAATCTTAGGGAGTCTAAACATCCTATCCACTTTTTTAAAAATAATTTAAAAATATGAAAAATTTACATTAAAAATAACTTCAACAATCCCCCGGGTCCCCCTCACCCCCCCATAATTAAAAAAGGTTCATATAAGCTACTTTATAAAACAACAAGGATCTAACTGAATAAATTACTATAACTACACTCCACAGAACAGACTGTAGACCTAACATGGGGCTAATCAGAGATTTATCAGGTCCAAATTATCGGCCGTAGCAGGAATCACAGCTTGCGACTTCAGTAGGGTTGTCATTGGTGCCCAAGTATGAAACAGTCGTGATTTATAGGTGGTATGTGTTTCTCGTAGGATTTTATCAGTCAATGTAGCAATTATAAAGCAGTCCCATATCCTATTTTGCCAAGCTGAGATAGAGGGATCCCTACTATCCTTCCACTTAGCCGCGATTTCCATCTTTGCTAAGGCAAGTAGAGTCAGGACTATCTGTTTGTTTGAAGATTGTAAAATAGATTCAAGTGTTTTATGAAGTAATAATGCTTCAGGTGTTTCCGGTAGATTGAGACCTGTTATATCTTGGATGGCAGCACTAATAAATACCCAAAAGCGCCTGACTCTAGGGCATGACCACCAACAATGGAGATATCCTGCAGTACTTCCACATCCCTTCCAACATAAATTATTGTTTGTCCTGTAAATATGTGCCAGTCGCGTTGGAGTCAAATACCATCGGTTAATCAATTTCAGATATTGTAGTTGGAGTGGCAGAAATTTAATATAACCACTATAAGGTTCATTAAAGTTACTTATTAAGCTAGGCAGCTAGATGAGGAAATGGGAAGATATAGGATTACAAGATAGGGAGCGAGCACTTCTTGCTTACAGCGGTGTCCAGATTAATATCCATGTTGAGTAATTCATAACACAGCCTTAACTCTGGGAATCACAGAGGAGTCAAGAGCTCTAGTTGTCTTAAGCACAGACTAAGGAATTGATATTCCAGCAATGAGAACACCGGCTTCCAGCACTGCAGGTCATGCTAGTCTTATGGCCTCTCTATCTCTAGGGTCAGGATCTTGCAAATGGGACTAAATTTAGATGCAAGAAAAACCTCAAAGTCAGATTAGTAGCGGCCCGACTTCTTATTGCTGCCTCTTGGAAATCGGCGCTACCCCCATCGCTTCATCGCTGGCGGAATAAATGCCGGGATCGTTATGTGATGGACAAAATAGCTAACACATAGGAAACACACACACGAGGGCACTCAGGATCACAGTCCAAATTTGTACGAAAGTGGTTTGCATTAATAACCTACTTCACAGAAAATGACATTCTACCAGCACATGTCGGCTATGCCGAATGGCTTCATTTATGAGTTGCTTTTTCTTACTTTAAGGTAAAGGTTCCCTTGCTCGAAAGCCAGTCAAATCAGACTCTAGGGTTGCGGTGCTCATCTCCGTTTCAAAGCCGAAGAGCCAGCGCTGTCCGAAGGCACGCGGAACGCTGTTCCCTTCCCACCGAAGTGGTGCCTGTTTATCTACTTGCAATTTCTTGCTTTCGAACTGCTAGGTTGGCAGGAGCTGGAACTAGAGACGGGAGCTCACTCCGTCATGCGGCACTCAGGTCTCGAACTGCTGAACTACCGACCTTCCTCAGCCTGCAGTTCAGCGTCTTAACCACTTGAGCCACCGCAGCTCCTTTTCTTACTTTAGTTTGCCTTTATTTTAGGGTCTGAGCACTGTTTCCACAAGCTTGTACTTCTATCTTAATGATATTACACAATACTCACATCTTAATAGTAGGATACTAGTAGGATACAGAGTTATCAAAACATTTTAGGTGTATGTTTACACTTCGTTATAATAGTGATGAATGCGTTAATGCTTCTGCTTCCTGGTTTCTTCTGTATATTTGAGTTATCTTTGAATAATAACAATAATAATAAAGCCAGTTTAGGACAAGCCTGCATGACTGGGTCTCTCCAACATATTAGCCCCAATTCTATGAAAAGGCAATCAGATAGTGGCACTCAGCCATGTTACTGTGACAATGCTCCCTCTAAGTTATGGAATTCTGTGAGCAAAAGTTCTACTTTGTGACCTACCGGCACTAAAGTTGTGAGCAGGTGATTTGGCTACTGCATAAATTAGAAGAGGAGGAGATTGGATTTATACCCCGCCCTTCACTTGGAGTCTCAGATTGGCTTACAAACTCCTTTCCCTTCCCCTCCCCACAACAGACACCCTGTGAGGTGGGTGGGGCTGAGAGAGCTCTTGACAGAAACGGCTCTTTTTCAAGGGCAGCTTTGCCAGAGCTTGTGACTGACCCAAGGTCACACCAGCAGGTGCAAGTGGAGGAGTGGGGAATCAAACCCGGTTCTCCCAGATTAGAGTCCGCGCACTTAACCACTACACCAAACTGGCTCTGGTTTGCTCTGGAGCCCTCCTTCCTGAGCGAAGACAAAACGGTGTGAGCCGGAGGCTAAAAAACGGTGCGCTGGCTCACACTAACTCAGCTTAGAGGGAACACTGACTGTGAGCACAACTAAGTTGCTCGTATGGTAGCTCAGAGGATATCTTTCAGATCAGCAACCGTCCCACCAGCTGACGACTCAATCCTCGGCCGTTGCTTATCCTTGACTACTGAATTAAAGGAAAATGAAACAGCATGAAGTTTGAACAGTTTACATTCTGGGAAAAGTTTCCCCTTTTCTGTCATGTTTATGTATTCGTACCATCATAGAACAGAAAGGAAAAGACGAGAAAATTACGCTGCCCAGTCTCTTATCTGAGGGAGGATTCCGTCAAGCATCCATATATTACAGATCACAGTCTGGATGCACGGGTCGATTTGTCACATAAGATCCATCCCTAGTCTTGCTGGCAGCTGGGTTATACGTTTTGCAGCAGACCCACCAGCAGTATACTACAAACTAAAGATTTGGAGGGGGGGGGATGAAAACTTCAGAGCTGTCAACCCAAGCGGGAGAATTATGTCTTGTCTGAAAAGCAGAGGTCATTTCGGGGGGGATCGCAGTTCCCCCGGGTGAGGTACTGGGGGCGGGGCACATGACGAAGCCCCGCCCCCTGCTTCCGACCCTCATTCAGCCAGGAGGAGGCAGGAGAAGAGGGAGGGTAAGTTGCTTCCTCCCTGCCTCTCCCCACCCCTGCCTGCCTGGGGCCAGGGAGGGCCTTCGCGGGGCTTCCTTGCACTCCCGCCGGCCTTGCAGGTCCACCGCCGGGCCCCTCATGGGGCTCGGCAGTGGAGCTGCAAGGCCAGTGGTGGCGGCCGGGACCGTTGGGGGCGGGGTGTGTGGCCTTATGACACACTTCCGGTGATGTCAGGGGGTGTGGCCTCATGACACACTTCCGGTGATGTCAGGGGGTGTGGCATATGCTAATGAGTTGTGCTAATGAGTCCTCCTAGCTCTTTTTCTACGAAATGACCCCTGCTGAAAAGTCTTCAAGAAGCAACTATGCAGAGCAATTCCAATATCGACAGGTTTTGGATATGTTGAGAACTACACACCGTTCGCTGGTTTGAGGATACTACAGCATTTAATTCAGTGTAAAACTGATTTTACTACCACGGAAAACTAGGGAGTTTAAGACACCAGATCTGAAGTATCGGGCACGATTCTGCCCAGACTGTCCAGTTACCTCTAGAATCAATGGGACAAGCTGTGCCTAACTTCGTCCGGACAGCATCCCACTGGTCCTCTGATAACAGGTATCGAGTTCAGATCAATTTGGAGCATTTTAGAGCCACACAACACTTACTTTCAGCATCTTCCCAGTCACAGTTGTTGATTGTGCACCGACTCAGGATTTTCCATTGCTCTTACAAAACTACAACTATGATATCCAATGAGACATGACACCCTCCCCCCCCCCGCACACACATACACAGAGTTTGCAATGCCGGAGTACATCAGCAAACATCCTTTTATTACACTTGTTCAGTTGTACAGACTAACTGTAAAGCTCAATATTTCAATGAACGAAGATCAGTATAAAAGGAAGTCTGAGAGTAGGTCAACGTCAATGTGGGAAACCATTTTCCTGCCTCTTATGCTTGAAATGTTATGTAATTGGTTCCTAACAAAAGAAATGTTTTTAAAAAAACTATCAAGTTTGTCCCACTGCACTTGTTACCACCAGGATTACATGGAGGACATTACAACACAAAATTACAAGAAGGGCAGAGTTCACTAGTACAAGAATAGCCTATATGCCCATGCAAGCCTCGTAAAACTGGGGTCACACCAGCACAAGTACTACCTCTAGTCAGTTCACAAGACAGGTACAAAATGAACCCGCAGTTTCAAAAATGTACTGCATCCATGTGTAGGAAAGGCTTCTTATACCTATCAGTTCAACTTGGCATATGCCCTTCAGAGAAGTCTGTTAGTGTCTAGTTACAGCCCACAGTATATTACTGAGCAGCAGAGAAATTCTAATTTTAAATACCAGCCATTCAAAGTCTTAACATTACATTATGCACGAATCAATAACCTTCATGTGAAGATGAGTTCCTTCACTCATGTACTGTGCTAAAGAATGCTTCATTTGCTAAACTTTGAAAAATTCATTTTAATGGGAATGTTGTTTTTTTTCATTTTGCCCTGCTGAAAGCATCCATTGTTTAAAAGAAAACTATATTAGTGTCATTGTAGAAACAAAGGGAAGGCAGACTATTACCATTCAAGTATCAACTGAAAGCGAGCCAAGGTCTGAGACGCATTGTGCTTTAATCAGCAGTATTTTTAGAGATTTTATGTGGATGGAGGCAAGACGAGGCTTAGAACGCTTAGCTTATACTCACTTCACTTCAAAATAAATTTCTAAAAGTTTCAACAGATTTAGGACTGATGAGATGAAATTTAATTCAGTGTTACACATAAAAGGAAAAACCCGCATAGCTGTTTTAGGAATGTGCAACAAGTTCCTATGATAACAACTGTCATCATAGAAAAGGTGGTTTATAAACATGGACACCCTGTGCCCAAGCGTTGTTCCAGGAGGCAAGAGGAGACAACCAGCACTCTTGAACTGGAGGCCATGTCAGCTGTAGCCTCCAACCGTCCAAAGGATGACTGTGTACACTGCAGTGGCGTATCCCCATCCCCACGGTATTTAGTGCATTTAAGCGGCTCCAGAGGATCAAATGACACTCTCTGCCTTGTATAAATGGGGGGCCACGACTGAAGCACTCAGGGCCTTGGAAAGAGCAGAACACGACTCTATGGAAGAATAAGGCAAAGAACACACAACTTTGGTGGACTTGACTCTTCTACGCGTGTTAGCTTTCACTTGCTCTATTTAGCTAGTAAGACAACAAAATTAAAACTTGCTGGCCTAACGAGATGATCAGGTGGACTGAGAGGTATTTATGATGTTGTATGAAACAGGAGGCTGTTTCAAGGTCATGCACCTTTGCTTTGAGAAATAGGCAGCCGGAATCGGCAGGCTGTGCAAGGGATGCAGTCTGTCCTCTGGCTTCAACTGCAGCCCTCCGTTTATCTTGCTAACAGTGCCCCTGGTAAGTGAATGAATCAAGAGGACATGAGTGTTACACCACAGTTCATGGCAGTTGTTTCAACAGGAAAAACTCAATTGTTCTTCGCAGTGCACATAATCTCATAGAATGTGCTCCCGAGCAGTAACAGTATTCCAGACATGGGGCTCCTGGATTCCCTTTCACCTCTCCAAGCCTTTCCAGTCTCCCTTCTTGCGAGGTGAGACAAAAAAATTTTAAAAACACACTCAGATGGAGACCCCTTCCGTTGGGGGAGGGAAACTTTGCTTCTAACGTTAGCTGTAAACATCTTCTGCAAACAAGATTAGATGACATCTTTCCCAACTGGATTCTCACACACGAGAAAACACTGAAACTTACAAAATTAGGTAGGGTTAAACTTGCAAGTCACGTTACATCGACTCCAGTAAAATAATCCACTTAGCCCTTAATTTGTGGCTCAGGCTCAAAGTTTTTTCTCTCTCAGTTTATTCCCACTGGGCTCATCTGCCAAAGCAGAAAGTCTGTCACCGTTGCTCAGACACTTGTCAGTCCTGTATTTGTGTTCTTGCTTCTGCCTTCTTATCTCTTTGTACCGCAAGGTGATGTCACTGGAAAGGAAACAAAAGCATTTTACTGGTAGAGGTCTCAAGTCATTCTGCTTTTAGTCTACAAAAAGAAATATCGACTGCCAGGGGTCGTTTCCTAGAAAAAAAAGGTGCAGGAGCCCATTAGCATAACTAATTTGCATACACCACACCCCCTGACATCACCGGAAGTGTGTCAGAAGGCAACACCCACCGCTCAGGCTCCACTGGACTGTTTTGGATTGCTAGCTATGGGGGGGGGGTGGAATATGCAGATCTGTCCTCACAGAGGAGGATGAGAAGGCGCTTGTAACCGAAGGGGGGGCGGGGGGGGGGGGGCTCTGCAACTTACCTGGCTGCTTCTTGCTCTGACTGAGGGCTGGTGGGACCAGGGGGTGGGGCTTGTTGCATGTGCCCGCCCCCTGGGCTCTTCACTGCCGGAGCTGTGCTCCTGTGCGCTCCTGCAGGAAATGACCCATCTACTGCACTTTTAAGCACTGCACTTTTATTTCCCTGGACCAGGAAATATACACTGATTCTATCCACAAACACTAAACATTTCCCAATTCTAAAGATGATAGCTACAGCTAAGGCAAATAATCTAGAGGTGGCAGACAGCTCACTTCCTGAGTTTCCCCCACCCTGGATCACAGGGGAAGAGCCACTATGCATACCACCTCTATTGGGGATGACAAAGACGCTGAGAGCAGCCGCTATCTATTAGCTCTGCCCTGTTTCTCCAGAGTGTGGTCCTAATGACAGCCACTCCCCCTCTTCCCTGGGCTTTCTAGAAGCATCTTGGCTGGCCACTTTTTGAATCAGTGTGCTGGACAAGACGGACCCTTGTGTCAGGCTTCCCCACAGCATCAATGAAGTACACTCTTGTAGAAAGGTTTTACTTTATTTGAAGCTATAGGTGCATGTACAGAATCACTGTTAGGAATGAGGGAAAAGCAATGAGCATGATAGGTTATAGTACATTCAAACAGCTGAGGCCCAATTGCGGGACTTCCCCCATGCGCCATCGGGCCTGGGAGCAAACGCTTCTAGTTGGCAAAACATATCTCCTTCCCACGACTCTCCGTGAGATCACCCGAGCAACTATCTAGCAACGAACCACCTGTGGCCTTGAGAGATATACACGTTCCAGCAGCTAAGCAATTAAGCGCATCAACACGTCTACATATGAACCCGAAAGCAAGTAAGCGCATACATGTGAAATTCAGAATAAAATAAATTTGGCAGCTTGCTGACACCTTGTAAAGAACTGAACACTGGGTCTGACCCAGAAGATTTTTTTTTGGCTCCTGCTTACCGAATGAAGAAGCGCCACGCTGTCCATATGAGCACAAGCATGATCCCAAGGATCCAGCACTGAGTGATGTAGAAAGGAAGTGACAACGTTAAGGTGTAGGGATCATATTTTACGACAATGAGGAGCTCCGTGACCGTGATCGCAGCCACCAGCCAGGCCTGCTGACCCAACTTCTTATGGAACTTCCTGCAATAAAACGACAGCCTTAGCATACAGGCACCGTACATTCTATATTCAAAGCGGTCTTTACAAAGCAGAAACAGAATACGCAATATTCCAAAAACCGTGGATGTAAAACTAAGCTACTCTTCTGGGAAATGTCTACCATTACATGGCCCATGTTATCCGAATGTGTTTCAGATGTTTTTCTTTACCATGGTGGAAATAAACGGGTTGCTTACCTGTAACTGATGATCTTCCAGTGGTCATCTGTGCAGTCACACGCCTGGGTTCTGCACCTGTCCTCGAACCCGACCTCAGAGAACGACAAGAGCTAGCCTCTGGCTTCAGCGCGTTTTCTTCCCACACTCTGGGGAGCAGGCATCTACTGCACACGCCTGGAGCAGGGAAAGAAACGCACTCCCACTCAGTTTCTTCCAGCCGCCGCTGGCAAGCCCCAGCAAGTAAATTAGACTAGTGAGAGATGCCAGCAGTGGGGAAGGCTGTGTTGGCGTGTGGGACTGTACAGATGACCACTCGAGGATCATCAGTTACAGGTAAGCGACCCCTTTATCTTCTTTGTGGTCTTTGTGCAGTCCCACACCTGGGTGATTCGTGAGCTCTAACACATGGATGGAAGGTGCTAGCAACTCAACAGTGTAGTACCAATAGTAACGAGAAAACATAGAATCATAGAATGTTAGAGTTGGAAGGGACCTTGCAGGTCATCTAGTCCAACCCCCTGCACTCTGCAGGAGCATAGCTGAAAGATAGCCCTACAACATACCCAAAAGATGGTCGTCCAGCCTCCACTTGAAAACGTCCAGCGAAGGAGCATCCACCACCTCCCGAGGCGGTCTGTTCCACTGCTCAACCACTCTTACAGTTAGGAAGTTTCTCCTGATACTTAGCTCGTAACAACTCCCTTGTAATTTCCACCCATTAGATCTAGTCTTGCAATCCAGAGCAAGAGAGAATAGATCCGCTCCCTCTTCTACATGACAGCCCTTCAAATACTTGAAGACTGCAATCATGTCCCCTCTAAGCCTTCTCTTTCCCAGGCTAAACATACCCAGCTCTTTCAGCCTTTCCTCATAAGACTTGGACACGGTCGAGCTTGTCAACAACCTTCCTAAAATGTGGCACCCAAAACATACAGGAGTGTTACCTGCGGGACCTACCCGAGTAGCTGGAGGACAGCAGGCATGTAGCACCGGTTGCCTGAAGGACCCATCTTGTCTGGCTCTGGCTTCAAGGGCACAATGTGTCCCAAAAGAAGTCTGTGAGGACCAGGTAGCAGCAGCACAAATGTCCTCCAGAGGAACACCTTGAAGAAAGGCCGACAACATGGAGACGGCTCACGTCGAGTGGGCTTTCAGGAGAACTGGTAAAGGTTGCTTCGCCAGTTCATTTGTTGTTGTTCAGTTGCACAGTCGGGTCCGACTCTTCGCGACCCCATGGACAAGATCTCGCCAGGCCTTCCGGTCTTCCGCCGTCCCCTGAAGTTGGCTCAATTTCATGTTGGTTGCATCTATGACACTGTCTAACCATTTCATCCTTTGCCGTCCCCGTCTTCTTTGACCGTCAATCTTTCCCAGCATCAGGGTCTTCTCCAGTGAGTGCTCCCTTCTCATTTGGTGGCCAAAGTGTTTGAGCTTCAGTTTCATTCTCTGGCCTTCCAGGGAACAGTCAGGGTTGATTTCTTTTAGGATGGACTGATTTGATCTCCTTGCAGTCCAAGGGACTCTCAAGAGTCTTCTCCAGCACCATAGGTCAAAAGAATCTATTCTTCGGTGCTCAGCCTTCCTTATAGTCCAACTCTCGCAATCATACATGACTACTGGGAATACCATTGCTTTGACCATGCAGACTTTTGTTGGCAGGGGGATGTCTCTACTTTTTATCATGCTGTTTAGGTTCGCCATCGCTTTCCTCCCAAGGAGCAGGCGTCTTTTAATTTCATGGCTGCTGTCACAGTCTGTGGTGATCTGGGATCCCAGGAACGGGAAGTCTGCCACTACTTCCACGACTTCCCCTTCTATTTGCCAGGAAGTGATGGGGCCAGTTCATAGCAGAGTGAAATAGTTGAGGTTATCCACCTCGCAAGCCATCGAGGGAACATCTTCTGCCCCCGGCAAGGCTTACCACAGGCTACAAATAAGCGACAGTCCTTCCGGACGGGAGCAGTCCTGGAAAGATAGAAAGAAAGTGCTCTGTGGACATCCAGGGTGTGAAGAGCCCTCTGACCATCATCGACGTGATCAGCAAAAAACCACGGGCAGCACCACAGGTTGAGAAAGGTGAAATGGTGGCACTACTGTAGGCAAGAAAGGAGGATCAGCTTGCAGAACCACCTTATCCTTAGGGGAGATGGTGTATAGCGGGCTGGCACGCAAAGCACAAAGGTCACTTGCCCTCTTAGCAGATGTAACAGCTACCGAGAACGCCATCTTTCAGGAAAGAAGATGCACGGGCACAGCCACCAGAGGCTCAAATGGTTTACCCTTACGTTGGGGGGAAATGAGAGACAGGCTCCATGCCGGAACTATAGGTATAACAGGAGGGTACAATTTCAACATGCCCTTCAGGAACAAATTTGAAACAGGGTGGGAGAAAATGGTTCTTCCCTCAACAGGATTATGAACAATGGAAATTGCAGACGGATGCACCTTCAGTGAAGAGCAGCCACGCCCCGAGTCATGAAGAGAGACCAAACAGGAGGTGATGATGATGATGATGGGCAGAGGAGCCGTTCAGGGGCACACCTCGCTGTCAGCAGTACAGGAAACCAAACGCCGCCATTTTGCCTGATAAGAACGACGGGCAGTCGGCTTTTGGGCCTTCAGAAGAACGTGTTGGACCTTTGGTGGAAAAGTCAGGCTGAGATCCGCCAAGCAGTCAGCTTGGAGGCTGGGATGGTGGTGGAGAACCTGGCCTTGATGTTGAGAAGGAAGATCCGGCACTGGCAGAAGATGACTGTACGTGGCACAAGACAGTTGTAGAAGACTTGCAAACCAAGGCTATCTTGGCCACCAGGGTGTTATCAGGATGCAGTCCGAGTGGTCTTGGATGATTTTCTGAACTGTCCTGGTGATGAGAGGGGGGGGGGGACATGTAAAGGAGATACCCCACCCACCGAAGCAGAAAAGCATCCCCCTGTGAGGACCCCGTTGGGGGGCCTCGACTGTAGAAAATTGGGCATTTCAGATTGTTCAAATTGGCAAAGACATCTACCTTGGGGTGCCCAAAGTCGTGAAAGATGGACCGCAGATAGATGGGATTTAGCGACCACTACTGTTCATTGGTCTGCGGCTGAGAGAATCCACCTGAGAATTCTGTCTGCCCGGCAGGTGAACAGCCATAAGATGGATGCCGACCTCGACACCACTGCCACAGGGCTAGAACTCTTCTACAGAGCTTGACAGGCACCATCCCTCCCTGCTTGTTGATGTAGTAAACTGTGGCCATGCATGGAGGCCATGTTGTCTGAGGTGTTCTGAACATGGAGGCCTTGCAGGGAGGGTAGGAAGGATTGAAGAGCACTATGAACTCCAGGCAGTTGATGTGTAGGGTCCGTTCCGACCTGGACCATTGCCCTTGAGCTGTGAGTGCTCTGCAGTGGGCTTCTCAACTCCACAAGGAAGTATCGTGGTGAGAATAGCACTTGGAGGAGGGAGTTTGAAAGGCATCCCCTCCCAGCAGGTTTCCCTCTAGGATCCACCAGGAAAGACTTAGGCAGACATTGGGGGGGATGGTAAGAAGGGTTGACTCATGTTGGCACATAGGGTTGAATGCATGGATGAACCACAGTTGAAGAGGCTGCATGTGAAATCTGGCAAACAGTATCACTGAGGTGGTCACGGCCATCATCCCCAAGAGGCACTGAAAGATCAGAGCCGGTTGCATGGGTGGAGATATCACGTCCAGTGCTAGAGAGCAAAGAGTGGAGGCTTTGTCCATAGGGAGAAAAGTGCAAATATGAGCCCCTATGAACTGCAAGTCCTGAACGGGGGTCAGATGGGACTTGGCGGGATTCACACAAAGGCCCAAGGAGGTCAAGAGTTGGAGGGTGATGGATGTATCTCAATGAAGTTGATGCGGGGAGTGGGCGACAAGCAGTCGATTGTCAATGCAGGGGAAAATGGTAACCTCTTGTTGTCAAAGGGTTGCTGCACTTCGTGAAGACCCTTGGTGCCATTGACAGGCCGAAGGCGAGCATCTGGTACTGGTAGTGGTTGTATCCTACTGTGAATCTCAGGAAGCGACGATGTTGCGGTCGGATGGTGATGTGAAAGTAGGCATCCTGGAGGTTGAGGGATGCCAGCCAAGCATTGTTGGGAAGCAGTGGGAGGATAGCCTGCAGGGTGATAATCTGGAATTTTTTTGTCTGGGATGTAGCAATTGAGTTGCAGCAGGTCCATATTGGGATGTTTGCCCCCATCCTGTTTCTGAACAATGATGTATTGGGAATAGAATCCTTTGTGATGTTTAAATGGTGGAACATTCTCTATGGCTCCTTTGGTAAAGGAGAGTTTGGACTTCTTCATGAAGGAAACTGGAGAGGGATGTTGCCACAAAATGATGGACCTGCGGGGTTGAAACAAACTCGACAGCGTATCCTATGCAGATGATGGTGAGGACCCAGGCATCAGTGGTGATGGACTCCCAGGCTGAAGGACATAGCCTTGTGCCCAGAGGTGGAGTAACAGACGGCAGATGAGGAGGATTGGAGTATAGGACAAAGTCAAAGAGACTGTTTTGGTCAAGGTGTCACCTTCTTGGAAGGAGGAGCCCTGGGCTTGTAGTGGTACAACTGTTTAGCTGGGGGAGCCTTGCGTTTCCTATAGTCCAACTGACAAGGGGACCGAGAACGCTTGAAAGAGCTTTGTTTCCAAGATTTTTACTTGGAGTCTCATGGCTGATATAATTGTGAGACGCCCAACCTTTGTGCCCTCATCTGGCTATCATTCACACTCATGAGGATCTCATCCATGGTGGCATGGAAGAGGACCTCCCCATCAAAGGGTATATCCTCCACCTTGGACTTCACGTCAGGTTGTAAGGTGGTGGAACGTAACCAGGCATGCCTCTGAAGGGTGATGGAAGTGGCCAGAGCCTTCGATGAGCAAGACACTGCATGTCTAAGAGTGTTGATCTGCTGTTTCGCCAGTCTGGACAACTCATTGACCAAGGTGGTGGCAGTCTACTGAGAGGTCTCTGGCAGTTCGGTCACCAAGGTGGAGAGTTGACTAGTCAAGTGAAAAGAGTAGGCAGAGAAATATGCCAGGTAGTTATGAATCTTGGCTGTAGCCATGGTAAAGAGTACTTTTTTCACCCTAGGGCGTCCAATTTCAGACCCTCACGGTCTGGGGGTGCAGGATGTTGGACTTGCTTGGATTTTGAGGCTGAGTGCACTATGACGGTGTTCGGAACCAGGTGAGAGAACAGAAATTTTGAATCCAGTGGTTGGACTCAATAGAGGGAGTTGAAGCCTTTGAGGCCAGTGGAATAGAAGCAGGTTGTCCCATGCCTCACGGAGAGCCTCTAGGTGAACCGGGAGCATGGGAGGCAAGGATGTAGGTGGAAGGTCAGATTGCACTAGCTTGTGCACCAGGTCTGTGACCATCAGTGCATCGCTGGTAAGTTGAACATTCAGGGCAGTAGCCATATGAATAACCAGTTTAAGGCCTTGGAGCCCTCTGACAGTGAGAGGCAACAAGGGCGGCTAACGTCTGAATCCAGAGAGATATGGAGTGTATCATCTGCTTCCGAGTCTGAGCCCTCAGACTTAATGTCTGACGGTTCTGAGGTGGAGGCTGGGGAACTGAGATGGTCATCCGGTGGGACAGTAGGTACCGGAGTCGGCTGGACAACCATTGTGTTGGAAAGCAAGTCAACCAGAGGCCGGGGGGGGGGAGTGATGGTGGAGATCAAGGAGCCACAGGCAACTTGATGATGATGGGGGCATCTGGAGGACCCAAGATTAGAGGCTGCGGGACTCGAGGGAGGCAAACTATCAAGTCCTCTGATCTGCGGGGCGAGCGAAGCCACGAGTATCAATCTCAGCTGTGGTATGAAGGGTGAGACGGGGAGGTGTAACGCTCCAAGTAGGGTTGAGGAAAGTGCTCACGTGGCGAAGGAGAGCATGAGTCTGAAGAGTATCTAGGGTAGCCCTCGTAGGATATAGCCTAGGAAGCTGGAGCGTAGTAGAGACGCTGTCTGCTTCGGATAGAGAACAGCTTCAAGAGAAGCGACGGTGAGATGATAAACGTGGTAATTTGGCAGGTTGTGAATTCAAGAAAGTCCGATGGAAAGTAGCTGAAGACTGATGGCAATCTGGATGGAACATGCACTACTTGCATGAGGGGGGCGGCCACGGTAGACGGAGTCAAAGACAAGTTCAGAGCAGAGGTGGAGTCCTGCAGACCAGTAGTTGTCTCCGAAGGTGGTACAGAAGCTGGAACATTCGTCGGGATTGAAGTGGGTGTTGGTACCGATTGGTCCTTCGGCTTGTGAGATTTCTTCAGTTCTGGTGTGTCGGGGTGAAACCGAGAGCACCTTAGGCTGTTTGCCAGTCTTACGTTTCGCTGCCATCAAGGCCAAGGGGGTTGTCAACTTACCCGGACATCCCCTCTGGGCTGCGGAAGACGGCGAGGCTCTGGAGTTTGAAGACTGTGAGATCACCAGTCGAAGAGAGGTCTCAGGGAGGTGGTTCTTCAGTCTTGCAGCTCTATATTTTTGAGCTTGTTTGGTAAAGCTGCTGCAATGAGCACAGGAGTTGGGCTTGTGAATTTTGCCCAGGCAAAAAAAGGTACAAGGAATGCCCATCAGTAGTAGGGGTTTCCCCCTCACAATCTCCTCAGCATTTAAAGCAAGTCTTCCCTTCCATGCTCCATGCCGGGGGTCCAGGGGGCAGGGAGGAGCAAGACAGTCCAAGATGAAGAGGGAAAACTCACAGAACGTCCTTTTCTTTATAGAAGGAAGATCACAATAGAAAAGCAAATATAAATGAAGACAAGGACGAGGAGAGGGAGAGGCCTAAGAAGCAGCTCAAAGTGGGGGGACGCAGCGAGGTCGGTCTGATCAGTGCGGCGGTCGGGAAGAAACTGAGTGGGAGGGTGTTTCCTTCCCCGCTCCAGGCATGCGCAGTAGATGCCTGCTCCCCAGAGTGTGGGAAGAAAATGCGCCAAAGCCAGAGGTACAAGAAGGTGTAGTTGTAGTTCTCCAAGGTCGGGTTCGAGCACAGGCGCAGAACCCAGGTGTGGGACTGCAAAGAGACCACAAAGAAGATCCAAAAGACTATTTCAGGGAGCTAGCATTCAAGCTGTGCAGTTCCAGGAGCACCTGAGGGCAGGTATACCACCGTAGAGTTAATAATAATGGTGCCAGACAGCAACACCAGGGGGAAGGGCTTTGGCCTTTTTTGTCAGTCCGGTGATGCTTATTTTTCATCGTACGTACACATTATCTAGTCCATACTGTGTTTCAGATCACAGAGCCCTTATTTGGGGTTCTACAGAAGTAAAGGGGAGTCTATTGAGAACCCATCTGGCTGGTTCTTAGACCACAGAATGCAGTATTAGGATCTGGCCTCAAAATATCAATTCAGGGTTTTTAAAGATTCTGTATAGAACCTTTTTATAAAGATTGCTTTGATCACATTTTGAATGTATCCTTATTAACTAAATTAACATATTACCAAAGAAGAGAAATCATTTAAAATGTACAGATAAGTTTTATAAACACTGGGCACTTTTTAGTATGTAATGGAATAAAATGTTAAAGATAAAACATCTCCTTTCGCTTTCAATAAACTGTTGTAATCGCGTTCTTCCCCCCCCCCTATGTATTAAGCTATTATGTAATGCACGCAATAAACAAGAATCTGTACAGCCATAAATATACCTTGAAAAAAGAAACTAAGTAGCCTTTTCAGAACTTTGCAAACCTCATGGCTAAGCCAGAGGCCATGGGAGTATCCACAAGCAGTTATTAACATATGAAGTGAGGATGAATGTGCTTCTTTTTTTAAAGTGCAGGGGAGATGTAAACCCTGCTATTTCCTCCATCTTACTCTGGCACAACATTACAAGAAGTATTTGCATCCAGGCCAACTACAATACTAGAAGACAGCAGGGCCAGGAGAAAAATGGTTCAAGCAATGGTGTACAGAGATTTGCGGTGTGCGCGCACGTGCTCATGTGCACAAGGTTTATACAGAGATTTGCGGTGTGCGCGCACGTGCACAAGGTTTTGCTAGCCCCATACTCCCACTTTTCATGTGGTCGGACACAATCTGTTCTATGTTTGAAAACAAAAAGGCTACAGGTTTTTTAGCTGCTGCCGCTCTCTCCATTGCTCTGGCTATCCCTTGATACACACACACAGTTGCAATAGCCCCCAGCAGTTCCAAAAATAAAACAGAAGCAATTATTCTACTTGAACAAGAAGACTGGCTTACGGGTCATCCATGAAGTCATAGATTTCTCTCATGGCTACACCGCCCACATTCACAAAAAAGACAAGTCGTAGTAGGACCAAGTAGTGTTCTGGAGGCATCCAGAGGACAAACTTCAAGTAAAAAGTGTTCAACTCTGCCAATAAAAACTGACAGACATAGAACTGAATCATTTAACTTCAGGAAACTTTCAATCATTCAAATTTAATGCACCATAATTTTGGAAAGCATAGACATTAGAAGTGTTTTTGTATCATGAACAAAAAGGCCCCGCAAATATGTGGGCTTGGATCCCGCCCAGAATTTTCACAAGTGCAGAAGGGGCAATTTTATGGATTTCTCCCCTCCTCCAGGAAACTGTCCCCCTAAACTATTCTTGAGGCGGGGGGGGGGGATTCCCAAGGATCAGCTGCTATGGGAAGGAGAAATCACAAAAACTGCACACCTCCTCGCATCCAGAGAAAGTGGAATCCAAGCAACAATGGAGCCATTGAGATATGGAAACAGCCAGATCTATTTGTTCGAACCTGTTTGGCCATTGAAAATATTTTATAATTCCAAAGTACTTTATTCAAGTGATTAAGGCAGCATTTAAAAAGACACACTTTAGATCAGTGTTCACAAAACAAGTGTGGAGCCCATTGGCAGGGAAGGCACAAGTTTCCCCCAGACCCTTTTACTAAATGTAAATGCTCACAATTTATTAAATGCAGAATGTCAAAACATCCACCTTTGTTAAACAGTATAAAGTCAACAGTCGTGATAGTCTGACTCACAATCAAACAGTCATAAGACTTATAAAGAATGCTGTTTATGTATTGCAATCTAAAGCACTATAACATGATACACAACGTCGTCTCCGGATTACATAACAACGTTTCAAAAAATGAATCTTCTTCAGGAGATATTATAGCTCTCAGTTTCATAAAAGTTTCATAAAGCTCTCAGTTTCATAAATGTTAGACAACAAGTCTTAAGAATATTAAATTCAGATAGGACGCTGATCTCAATTAACATTCAGGCTCAAAATATGCTGCTATGTTTCTACTGGATCCACTGAGAGCTTTGGCACCACTATAATATCTCCTGAAGAAGATTCATTTTTTGAAACGTTGTTATGTAATCCAGAGACGACGTTGTGTATCATGTTATAGTGCTTTAGACTGCAATACATAAACAGCATTCTTTATAAGTCTTATGACTGTTTGATTGTGGGTCAGACTATCACGACTGTTGGCTTTATACTTGTTTAACTGATTGGGTCGTGTGTGTCCAGATTTTTTTAAAATATCCACCTTTCCCAGAACCCTGTTACAAACCAAGTTGTGTTTATGTTCCCTTTGTGTTGCCCCACTCACAAAAGAAACAAACAAATTTGGGAAAGCAGGATGCTTTTTGGTTTCCAAGGACTGTATCATCAGGAAATGGACTTGTAAGACCCCTTCCCACTTTTTTTGTTTGACTGGCTTGCTTTGGGGATGAAGGAAGGAATGGTTCCAAATAAACCATGTCTCTTCCTATATCTAAATTTAGGCTCAGAAGCTGTTTTTATGATCTTAGGTTGTTTGCTATGGAAAACTGAAAACCTGTATTTATGTTATTAAAAAGGCAAAATGTAGTTTTGGTGTAGTTACATTAATTTTTTGCAGCTGTAAGAAAGTAAAGGGTCCTTACTACAAACATAATACCACAGACTGCTAGCCATCTGCGAAGGCTGGATGCTGGCTTCCACTCAAATTTAACCCAACTGTATGGTGTGAATTGGAAGGCAATTCTCTTCATTTTACCTCTGCAGGGAAAAACAAACCAAATATCCTATGATGAAGTCTTGTGATTTGATATGTGTAGCACATTTTAATTATTTTTATTTCGGTTATCTACTGAAATTGGCAAATTTGTAATTGCAAGTCACCCACCTACTTAGTATACATGAAAAACAATTGGTTGTAACCTAAATCTAACTGGGGGAAAATATATTAGCATATCAGGACTTCAAAACTCTTACATGTTTCCACTTTATGATTTTTATTATTTAACATACTTATAAGTGGGAATGTTCCAAAGCCCTTGCCATTTATATGTTTTCAAGGAAAGCCACCCTAAAGTCTTCATTCCACAGTAAATGCCAAGTCCATTGCATAAGAGTACATCCATAATCCACTGAAAGAAAAAAGGGAAATACACTTAATTACCACAACCTCAGTGATGCAGCAATAGCAGCACTGTGGATTCACTTGCACATGCTCTTATAATCCAGTTATTCTAGAGCAGATTGCACAATACTGAGATGTGCATATAACATTACAGATAACTTCAAAAATCACTCGACACCAGTCCTTGGATAGGAGGAAAAGATTCTTTATATTCATCCATATACAGAAAAGACTCTGTTGAACACTGAGATTCTGTACTGAAACTACTGAACTCTCCAATACCAAGACTGTTCCACAAAACCTGTTCACCCACCCTCTTATCAGTTAAATCCTTTGGCATTAGTTTGGCTTATTTTTTGCTATAACAGTTAAGGAATTTATTTGATGGTCCTATATTAACTTGCCCAACGTCCTATATTAACTTGCTACAGTACTTGTATAAAATCTTAAGGTGTGGACTTGTGACCACCTCACTGACACTTCCCTCTAAAATGTTCCAGTGTCTCATACTGGGTCTACCACCTCCCCAGTCACTGCTGGATAAACTCTGTTCTTTCCCGTGGCGTGCAACTTTTGCTTCAGCTATTTTGGCATTGCTTCCTCCTTTTTAATTCTTCAGCAGAAAAATGCACCGTTTAAAAAAAGTAAATAGCTTTAAATGTTGCCAGATTTCTCATATAACAGGTAACCCATCATTTACCCTGTAAGAATAAATATAACTCTTATCAAGAACCCATAAATAACCAGGTGAGTTTTCCCCCATGTATGGCAAACTTCTAAGGTTGCTAACAGGCCTGGGAAAAAATGTCCTGTCTTTAATAGAAGTTTAGTGGGTGGAAATAGGCAACCGAGAAGGCTTTCTCAGGGTATGGAAGCAAATATCACCTGGTAAACAGCATTAATTATGCCTCTATTAAAGGGACAGGACATTTATCTCCAGGCCTGTTAGCAACCCTATTAACTAGCAAATTCAAGTGGAGTGTCTTTCTGCTTCCATACTTCCAGCACATTTAAGTTTGCCAAATTACAAAAACTTTCTGTAGTGAAAGCTATTACAATTGCTCTTTAGACTGTAAGGGTTAAATAATTACTCCCCCTTTCCCCAAGGTACTCAGATTGAATTAGTAATTAAATGCCCTGCAGCAGGTTGCCAATGGAGCAATTTGAGCCACTGGGTTGGATCCAGCAAGAATTTCTGCAGATGGAATGGACTTTTGCCTGCTGCACTGCTCCCCTACCTCCATCTTCCCCCATTGCAGACCAACTGATCTGCAAAATGTTATTCTTGCAGGACAAGGAATTACCCAGGAACATGATGGAAGCTTGAGGTGTACAGTTGGAAGGGGGATATTAGCAAAAAATCATCCCCCAGACACACACACACACACCCCTTCCATTTGCAGAACTGCTCTATAGAATCCAACCCACAACGCCATCTTGAACGTGTTTCTTTACAGGGATAGTACTCACATGGTCCCACCAACATTCACTGAAGTTTGGAAGCTGATGTTCTAGACTGTACTCCAGAAATTCAAACATTACACTGATGATCATACACATCCACCAGTCACGAATCATAAGTGTCTGAACACAAAAAGCATTCAATTAATCCTGCTGATTACTTCAAAATTTGGTTATTTAAACCCATGAAAAACACAAGAAGTAGACATCTGCTCTTCACCCATTTGAAGTCAGCTGCATGACTGAAACAGCACTATTGGTGTTGGTTGATCTCCAATAATAGCTCAATAAGGGCAATTCATTACTGCTGCTATCATTAGACTTATCAGCAGTGTTTGATAAAGTTGGCCACATTATGATGGCTCAATATCCATCAATGCCGGTGATGAAAGGGACATTTACGGTCCCTATATCCAACTCTATGTGTTGCTTATATATGTGAGTTAGTGTCGTAATAGCTTAGAAGCAAGCTGTTTCATATGTAACAATTTAATTGCACACATACTAAAGTATTTTAACTATAACTGGGAATAGATATAAGGTGCTCAACTATTTTAAATTCTATGCATCAGAGGTGAGAACACATTAACTGTGAGAATAGACAAGTTAACTGAATGCTATTTAGGAAAGAAATTAAACGATCAAGTATGGTGAGAGAGAGTTTAAATTGGACAAACACATTTTAAATTTTTTTACAGATGACCTTGCCTTACATAATTGATTCTGAACATTGGCAACATTGAAAAAGAGACCATTAGGCTTTCAAAACCAACTATAGCTGAAAGGACCAATTTTTACCTTTATATACCAGCCAAGGAAATGAGCAGGAACAAAGCCATCCAGTTTGTCCTATAATTCAAGCAGAGAAATTAGGTTACACAGACTAGTCCCTATATCCTCAAGTAAAATAAATTTTAATTTAAGAGATTTAACAGGGACCAATATAATTGCAAGCGTGGAATATCTGCAGTAGTAGTTACAAGCTGCCAAAAATAATCAATATCATTTAAGAATAATAAAACGTCCTGTAAATCATGAAGATAGTCAGCAATGATAAATAAGACAAGCTTTCAGATCTCTTAGGCCAATGGTATCCTCAGCTAAATGGTTTTCTCATACTAAATTTGTGGATGGAATTCCTAACTTTCTTATACTGAGGTTTATTCTCCACAAAACAGGCATGTTCCAGCCAGCAGTAAACACTTTGAAGTCCCTTTGATTTCAATGTGAGTTAATCACACATGCTTAAACTTCCTTTCCACTGAGGTGGTACTACAAAATGCTCAACTTTGGCTAAATCACACCATGCTTTATGAATGCAGAGCCTAAACACTGTGTAAATTCCTACAGTCCTGGATACAATGAGCCTATGTTTTGATTTGCTAGTGTTTAGGTTTTTGCCTTTTTACTTCAAACTGCATATTAAAATTCAGGCACACCTTCTGAATCCCAGATAACAAACGCGATGGACGGGGGCAAATAGGCCAGGACATCTGTGAAGATTCACCAGCTCTGAGGTGGCGCCAAGGCCGGTGATAGCTTTAGTTGGCCAGATAAAGTTCATCTTTACAGCAAGGGTGAAGATGTGGCATTTCTTTGATATATTAATGCCTTTTCTATTGGCTAAGCAGGTTCTGGTGGGCTTTGTGTTGCAGAAACCAAGGTCTAGTCAGGGCTCTTTTTGTAGAAAAAGCCCAGCAGGAACCCATTAGCATAATAGGCCACACCCAACAGCAGAAACTCATTAGCATATTAGGCTACGCCCCTGCCAGCACAGCTCATTAGCACATTAGGCCGCACTCCCACGTTACCAGAAGTGTGCTCATCCAGCCACACCCACCTTTTGCTTCTTATTCTGTTTACCTTGTTTGTTGTCAAAACCCAGGGCTTTTTTTGTAGAAGGAACTCCTTTGCATGTTAGGCCACACACCCCTAATGCAGCCAATCCTAATGAATTTCT
>NW_015172044.1:309574-334057 GCF_001447785.1 Gekko japonicus | reverse complement strand
AGAAGCTTTTTGGTTACAGTGGAAGGGATAACATGATCTGGTCAATCTGGCCAATGCAGAAGATAGTAGAATAAGCAGTACATACAACCAGCATTAAAGAAAAATCAAAATTATGCATCAAGAAAAGGCAGATTCAAGAGCCAGTTTGGTGTAGTGGTTAAGTGCGCGGACTCTGTAGTTCTGATAAGAGCTGTTCTTGAAAAAGAGCCGTTTCTGTCAGAGCTCTCTCAGCCCCACCTACCTCCCAGGGTGTCTGTTGTGGGGAGGGGAAGGGAAAGGAGTTTATAAGCCGCTCTGAGACACCTCTGGGTAGTGAAGGGCCGGAGGGTATAAGTCCAATCTCTTCTTCTTCTTCATAAATTAAATAGTTTGTATTATTTTACATGATGTGCTGCTTTTCCTAGCCAAGAAGGGCAAAGAGCCCATGGCATTGAAGCCTCTTAGCTGAATAAAGCTTCCATCAATTAGACATCTTTTAGATATTTAATCAGGCACGGCCCACGCATTTTAAATCCCACAATGGAAATGAAAGAGCTGGAAACATGCTTTTCCTTTATTTTAAAGCGAAGTCACTAAGCCATCCACTTAATTACAGTACACAGCCATAGCCATTTAGGTTACAAGATTAAAGTAAAATAGATGATACTGGATTAAGTACTACTGGACACATACAATAACAATACAAAATGTTAATAATTGAGCAATATCTCTAATTTCTGTTTCTCACCCAGATATTATGAAATGGATCGGTCTCATTGCCTGGGTCATACATAAGGCAATTCCCACCATAGTCTCTTTCTGGCAAGGGGACTCCTAAATTTGGATCGATGAATTTCATGAACAGTCTTCCATCTTGTACTGTCTGCAGAAATAGATGCATTAGGGGGGGAAAAAACTCTGAGAAGATTCTGAAACTTGACAGGATCAGAATACTCATAGTACACAATGATTTTTACATGTGTTAAACTGTCAATGCAGATGGACAGCTGTGCTCTCGTAAACAGAGATGACACAATCAGACTGTTGACTCAAAGACTGAGTGAGATCAGGTGTTGATACAGTGTTCTGAAAGACTAATTATTTTATCCGACTGTGTATACATTCGATCATGCCCCAATCCGAAGAGTAGGAGCACCCCACCCCTAACTGATTTCTTTTCACCACTATCCTGCCTCAGAGGACATGGATGCACTACTCAAACCACATGCTGGTTCTGCTCAAAGACAAGAGGCCTGCTGAGTCGACACCTGGCCATGAGGGTCTAGTAAAGTGTAGTGTAAAAGCAAACATTTCTCTGTCCAGCCGTCCCCCAGCATGAACAAAGAGTGGCAATATAGAATCTGAGCTAAAGACACTTCTGGATACTTAGAGGCTCCAAGCTGGGAAAGAAGAAAGCTTTGTCTTATAAGTAATCAAATTGTAGCATAGCTCGGTTCAATAAGGTGTGAAGGAAGGCTTTGCCGGAGATAGACGGCTATATTACAAGGTTGCTGGTAGCAAGCCACTTTTGTCTGGTGCTGTCAGTATCTTATACCACAACAGCACATTTCTTCCAGGCCTGCAGGATCTCTGGAGCTCTCCTTGTGGTCCATTATCATAAAAGTGATATTAGAAGTTGACAAGAAGCGGCGACCCGTGATACTCACCGGGGGGGGGGGAGCCCCACCCAAAGGGGGAGGCCCCCACAGGTAATTTTCCAGTGGCGGCGGCAGCAAGGCAGTTCTCAGAGTGTTCCGTACACCTTGGATACAGCGTACAGATACATTTAATTCTCTTTTACTTTTGGGGGGATTTAAGTATTCCCCCCTATAATTTTTTTTATAGATTTCAGATTTTTCTGCACATCTGGGAATCGCCCCAAATGTGCAGGAAAATCTCTTTTCCCCCTAGGTGCCCCCGATGTGCAGATTTAGATATCCGCATGCAGGGGGTGCCTTGGCTATTAGATATATAGATGGTATTTCAACAGGGAATAAAATCTGGCTGGCCAAGGCTCAGTTACACACTGGTAAAGAACATGGTTTGTACAACCTAGGAGCTGCCAAGAAGAGCTTGCATGGCTAAGAGACACAAATGATGGCTCCAGTGCCCTCCCAGTAGTCTAAGAAGATTTCTCTCCCAGCCATAATGCACCAACACAAATCTGACATGTCACAGGACCAATTATGGGACTCCCAATCAGTGTTCCCTCTAAGCTGAGTTAGTGTGAGTTAGCTCACAGTTTTTTAGCCTCTGGCTCATATATTTTTGTCTTGGCTCAGGAAGGAGGGCTCCGGAGCAAACTAATTTATGCAGGAGCCAAATCACTCGCTCACAACTTTAATGCCAGGGGCTCACAAAGTAGAATTTTTGCTCACAAGACTCCACAGCTTAGAGGGAGCATTGCTCCCAATACAAGAATACCACATAAACATTTGGTCAACTGTGAAGGGAGAACCATTCTAACTTGCAAGAAAATAAAAAGGTCCTGTCAGCTTCCCAATGCTGCTGTTTACATAAATTCAAGGAGGAACAGAGTGGGAGGGCAACAGTCCTGCTCCTCGCCTTGTGAATTAGAGTCCACATACGGCTGGAAGGAGCATGACAATCTCCTCCTCCTCCTCCTCCTCCAACAGGATAACGTAGAGGCCAAAAAGAAGGAAATCATATAAAGTCCATTAATCTCTTGCTCAGTCTCTGGATCATAAATAAAGAATGTACGTATGTATTAATCTGAGAGCAATGTGGTCACAGCACTAACCAACAAGGGAAGTACAGACAGATTTGATCTCTATATTTTACATCTAAGAAAGCTGTGTCAAAAGACAACGTTTAATTCCTTACCTGAAAGAGTATGAAGATGAGGAAAAGCTCATATACAACACTGACACACAGCCAGAACCTCCAGTAAGCTAGAGGAACAAACAAGAAAATCAGAACATGCATGTATACACAAACTGGTTTAATTGAATTTTTTAAAACAGAAACCAATTCCTGCAAATTATGGAATGATCATAGCTTCAAGAGGAAAGAGTAAACAATATGTTTCTGGGAGTCCTTACAGTTCCAGTGAAGCGAACTCTTTGCCCAAGACTATTTGGTCAATCAGTACTGCTCACCAAGAATTGTGCTTGCAAAATAGTACACACCTTGGATACAGCGTACAGATACATTTAATTCTCGAAAACCAAATTAGTCCCAGGCAAGTGCCTCCCTGCAAGCCTGGGATAAAAATACACAAGAGAGCCAGTTTGGTGTAGTGGTTAAGTGCGTGGACTCTAATCTGGGAGAACCGGGTTTGATTCCCCACTCCTCCACTTGCACCTGGCTGGATGACCTCTCTCAGCCCCACCTACCTCACAGGGTGTCTGTTGTGGGGAGGGGAAGGGAAATGAGTTTGTAACCTGCTCTGAGACTCCTCTGGGTAGTGAAGGGCGGGGTATCTGGGAGAACCGGGTTTGATTCCCCACTCCTCCTCCACTTGCACCTGGCTGGGTGACCTTGGGCAAGCCCTAGTTCTGACAAGAGCTGTTCTTGAAAAAGAGCAGTTTCTGTCAAGAGCTCTCTCAGCCCCACCTACCTCACAGGTTGTCTGCTGTGGGGAGGGGAAGGGAGAGGAGTTTGTAAGCCACTCTGAGACTCCCTTGGGGAGCGAAGGGCGGGGTATGACTCCAATCTCCTCCTCTTCTCTATATGGAATTTAAGCACTTTTTCAATTATTTGTTTAGGTTCAGGATCATAGCTCTTATACAGAAAGCAAGAACAAAACTCGTAAGTTCTACACGCGGTCTGCACAGTTGAACAACTGCTATTTCTCTCCTTCTCTCCCCAGCACTTTCCAGGCCACACAGAACAGCTTGCTAGTCTTTTCTCCAGGTTCCTTAACTTCAGACCCTAAAACAATTTTCAAAACCCCAAGTTGTATGAAGGGGGCAGCTTTCTTTCTTTCTTTTTAATTAAATAATTATCTAACAAGCTATAACTTAAAAAAAACACAAAATCTAAGTATTTCTTAGGTATTGAGGAGTTCTGGCAGGTGGTTTGATTCACATACTCAAAAAAAGTATACCAGGTCTCTATAAACATATTTTTCCTATTAGGATTCTCAACTTGTATTAATTGTGAGACTATCTTATTCTGGACCATCAAGTCCCCTATTTTATCATACCCCTGTGCAAGGATCCCTCTAATCTGTGGGGTCTTGTGAGCAAAACTTCTACTTTGTGAGCTACTGGCATTAAAGTTGTGAGCAAGCGATGTGGCTACTGGATAAATCAGTTTGCTCTGGAGCCGTCCTTCCTGAGCGAAGACAAAAATGTGTGAGCCGGAGGCTAAAAAGCGGTGAGCTAGCTCACACTAACTCAGCTTAGAGGGAACACTGCGGCCCCGTGCCAAAGTCGGTATATTCTTAGTATCCCATTGCTGTGCCAATATTATTTTACCAGCTAACAGGAGATGGGTTAATAGATCCTTCCTCGACTCTATGATATTTAACTCTGGCGGCCACAGATTTAGTAAAATAGACTCGGGCGTATTTGGAATTAAAATTCCTGTTATGTCTTTAATTTTTTTGATAATATTTTCCCAATATGCATATACTACTTTGCAACCCCACCAACAGTGGAGAAACATTCCAATTTCATCACATTTCTTCCAGCATTCCGAATTAGTTCTTAGTTTGCTTTTATACAGCTTATATGGTGTTAAATAACACCCGGTAATTAGTTTATATTGTTGCCAACAGATAGGTGTAGATCTAGATTTAAGCAAGGGAGTGTTCCAGATTGAATAGGGGGCAGCTTTCTCATACAGCTGGTTCATGATACAAACCCTCAGAACTTAATTTTGTCTAACAGGCACATGTGCCATAAATAAGTACTCCACAAAGCCTGGTTTGTGAGTTCAGGAACTAAACACTTCAAGTTTCAAGATCAAATAACTTCAAATACCTCAGGAAAGGGAATGTTTTACAACATTAGCAAATAGTAAAAAAAGAACAAAAAGAGAGGATTAAAAGAGAAGTAACCCACTGCAACTGGACTAATACATCTGGAAGACTCCATACTGTAGTCTGCTGTAAACATTCAACGAAACTTAAAAGCAATATTTAGTCACTGATTCCAGGACAACCACAAGAACTACCCTGTAAAGGCAGGATAGTTAACAATATGATAAACACTTAAGAGATCCATCAGGAACAATGAGCCACTGCACACATGCATGATAAAAACTCCCCCCTCTCAGGAAGTCTCATTGCTGGTAGTGCAGAAAATTTGGCACAAAGGCACTCTGAGCCAAGAGGAAAGGTGGGGTAGACATATTTTAATTAAAAAAAAATAAACTGTGCATTTTACAGACTAAATAGTCAGGCTACTCATTGTTACTTAATTTACTGCATACCTCTTCCCATGCTGCATGAAGCCATGGCATAACTACAAGTTCAATATCAACAGAGTTATAATCAACAAATGGCCAGGTGAGGGACGCAGTAGTAAATATATTTGTAAAAGGGAATTCAGAGAACACTGATAAGTTTACGGCAAATTAACTGATCAGTGTCTTTTGATATGGTCAGCATTTTGGTGAATGCTACATTTTCATAGAGAAAACCCAATGTCTAAGGATCTCAGTACTGCCTGTTTTGCCAGTATTTTCTTTAGACAAACACCTGCTTTTTTAATTAAAAGGTTTTTAGACAAGAACAAGATTCAATAAATCTAACAGAGGTTGTCGTTATCACTTCTTTGCAATGCTTTTTTTAAAAAATCAACTTGAGTAAGGCTGCTAAATCAGTCGTTTCAGGCTGATCTGGTTTCCACTAAGGAATAGGTGCTAGCTTGGATAAGAGTCAGGTGGTTCACTTTAAGTGACAAAGAAAAAAGAGAGAGAATCACGGAAACAACTATAACAGATAGGAACAAACCGTGACAGACTAACTAATAATAATTACTTCCAAGTGCATTTTGGTAATTTTATGTAATTTCTACATAAATAGTGCAAAACATATCAAGTTATTCAGTGTGTAGCATAGAAAAATACAAAAATACCAAATGCATCGATCCCCCATGCCTTAGAGTCTTGCCTTCTTCAGAAATTTTTTTGTAATAAGGCCTTAACACTACTGCGTAAATCTTTTTGAATTAATAACAGATTGAGATTGTATTTTTCTATGCTACACACTGAATAACTTGATATGTTTTGCACTATTTATGTGGAAATTATATACAATTACCAAAATGCATTTGGAAGTCATTACTATTACTTAGTCTGTCATGGTTTGTTCCTATCGGTTCACTTTAAGCTGACAAGGTATTACTTCTGATGGTAGGATTACAGAGTTTCACTAGTTTCTCATAAAAGAAAACAGATGGCAGTACGGACTGCTGTACCGCAGATGTATCTAGATGTTCTTGAACTAGAATATTATCTTAATTAAGATAACACCTAATTATGTACGCTACACATTTCCAAACCCGTCATTTTATGATGATCTCATAAAGAGATCTTCCATGATAAATATGCACTAGTTACTTGCTAAGAATTTACTTCTCCACAATGACAATTGGCTCCCTTATTCTACTCTCATGATGGAAATTTCTTTACTACTTTAACAGTGCAATCCTAAAAAAAGTTACAGCATCGTTAGCCCACTAACTTCATCTGACTTGATGTAACTCTGTTTAGGATTGCACTGGAAATTCCCTAGAATCATGGCATTACTAAAACATTCCTTTTGCAATCACTTTGAACTGTGAAAAGCAGTTTATTTTGTGCTTTTCAAGTAGTTTTGGAAATCATGTTTATGCAATTGTCAAGATGTTTGCATTTATAGAAACTCATGTATTTCAGGCTAAGTAAAAATGGACTACTTGTTCCTTTCAACATATTCTGATAGCTTAGTTGTTCAGAATTACAAAAGCGTCTTCATTCTACCCAGTCAGTTTCTTTTGTTCTCTTGCCCAGAAGTCATGTACACAAAAGGGCAAATTCCTGAAGTAAAGGTCAGAACAAACTTGCATTTTCTGAACTGTTGTCCACTGCTTTTGTCTTCAAAACCTATGCAGGGTTCTAAGTACTCCATATATCATTGCCAAATGGTATACATGATCAAGTTTGTGCTTGGTGACTAAGGCTAGGATAGTACCTAAATGTACAATAGCAAAATTAATTTAAAGCCACAAAAGGGAGTAGGCTGAATTTTGTGAATAGCTCCATATTCTCAGCTTCTTACAGGGATTATTATTTTGTGAACTCTGCTGCAGAGATCTAAAGAGAAGAATAGTAAATACAAGCATTGGTAGCATGGCACTTTCACCCCGGACTAACAATTTGGGGGCAGAGAAGAGAGAGACCTTCTCAGGTGTATCTAGACCCAAGGCATATGATCAATATCCTGAGAACATGTTTCATTCACCTTAAGAGTGACAGGCCCATATCACGTAAGTCAGAGTTTGGCTAAACTGCCACTCAGCCTCATGTATAGAAAGATTTTGAACATGATGGTGTCAGCTAATACCCCCAAATTACCGTAGAGGACATAAATGGAAAACAGAAGGTTTACAGAGCCATCTTAAGCAGTGACACCTTTCTAAATCCACTGAAGTTCATGGCTCTGCTAGTCTGGAAAGTGAAATCTAAGGACTCATACAGGTGAGAGCTTTCCAAATTATGCCTGGTTAATAGTGTCAATTAATAAAAGGTCATATTAATAAATCAATTAATAAAATTAATTAATCAATTAATAAAAGGTACTTGAAGGCCCTGTGTTGTTAAACAGAATCTCCTAATAGTTACACAGATCTTAAGATTATGGTAGTAGAAATGTTTTGAATATAATTTATGTTAATAGCAGCTTGGATTACCTGGATGAGGTCTTGAAAATGGCCCATCTTTAGCCTGAGTGACTCCAAAACACAAAAAGACTAAAATGCTGGCAACAATACCTCTGAAAAAAATCAAGAACAAAACACTCTTCAGTGTACATCTGACCTCACAAGACTAAGTCACTTGGTATTTGTTAAGTACCTTCTGAATGTTCACCCAACATCTAAATTAAAAAGACTATAAGTTTCAAGGAGCTGTCTTAAGATCAAAGTATCATGAATAACTCTAGTTCATACTAATTAACAACCAGTCTCTTTGGTACGTTTCAGCAGACAAGAACATGCAGTAAGGAAGAAAACGATGCCTGTGTGTTCATTAAGAGCCATGGTCAAATCCTTCCAAAATGCAGGTACAGAATCTTTAAAAGGTTGGCAGGGGAAGGGAAAGGCTTATCAAAAGCTTATTCCTAGGCTGTGTTGAATAAAGTGCCTCAGGCCCACTGATCAGAGCTCACTTTCTTCACATTCACCATTAAATCCCTATATCCCCTACCTTGTGGCCTCATGGACGTGGGAGACCTTCTAAGTAAGATATGGCCAAAAGATGTTTCCGGAATGTCCAATGATTTGGCATTGGAATCCCTTTCCCACAGAATTCTGCTAGGCATCCTTGGCTTGTTACGCTGAAGAGTAGACATAGCAATTTGATACAGATCAAATTCCCTTTTGGCAGGCACATCTATTTATTTAATTATTTTTAAAGAAATTATGCAACCTTTCCACCCAATCAGGGTCGACAAGGCGGGAAGGAAGGAAACATGATCTCTACAGCCATAGCATTCATATGCTCCTGTAGCTCACTCAGCACAGGTAATACCAAGGGAATGTTCAAGGCTTCTCACAAACATTAAACATTTTGTAGCAGGAACTCCTTTGCATATTAGGCAACACACCCCTAATGCAGCCAGTCCTCCAAGAGCTTACAGTAGCCTCTGTAAGAAGAGCTCTGTCAGCTCTTGGAGGATTGGCTACATTAGGGGTGTATCGCCTAATATGCAAAGGAGTTCCTGCTAAAAAAAAGAGCTCTGACTCTAGGTATATATCTATATATAGGCCCAGCTTTGAGTTCAGAAGTTCAGAGGGTCCAATATAATCCTTGCAGTTAGTCTACCGTTGTCGCTGTTTACTACAAAGTTGTGAAGTTGTTTGTTACAAGTGCATCGCTAGTCTAATATAAGAGTTTCATGGAATATTTCATGAAGGTGCAATCTGTTCTTTAAATTTCCATAACTACATAGTTTTATAGAGCTGTGTTCATACTATATGTAATGTATAACATTCAAAATTAAAAATTGTTAATCAAGGAGTAACTAAATTCCGTATTGTGGAAAGCTGAGAACATTGGGAATTTGTGACAAGATTCTCCCAGTCATACAATTAATATAGTTATATTGTATGTTATATTTTTTATTCATTTACAGCCCACTATAGGGATGGGCCCGAACCTAAAAAGAGCAGCCAATGAATTAAACCAGAATCAAAAGGGCCCGAACCAAACTGGCCTGACCAGTTCCTCCTTTCTCCCGGCCGTGGCTTGCAGTTCCTGAGCTCCAACCTGACCCAAGTTCGTGGCGAATTTTGGCTCGTGAGCCAGTTTGTGCCCATCCCTAGTCCACAATTCTCACCAAGACTCAAGGCAGATGATAAAACACAGAAAAGAGCACAGGGCATCCAGAAATAAGAGGCTGTACTAGAGTCCACGGCTGACAACTGTGACACAGTCCCGCTATCCATAAACCCAAAATTGCTCAAGAGTACATAATCTGAAAAACAGAGAGTTATCTGAACTATTGTCCCAATAGATTCCATACAACTTGTTTTGAATATTCATATGAGAAGGGATTAAAATCTAGGAGGAAAATCAGATTGTTTACATTATTTACTATGCAATGAATAGAAGGGCAAAACTTCATACAGCTTTTATAAAACAGGACCATTTCTTTGTTTTTTGAATAAAGAAACAGCAGTTTTTTAATCATGACAAAGGGGCTATTCTATCAATAGTAGTAACAGTTTGTTGAAATAAATAAAATTTATACTTGTAGCCTTTAAAGAATTATCATTCTGTACTAACAACTCCTATTTGTAAGGCCCCATTCACTGTGCAAAGGATCTAGGAAAGGCTTGTATTCACACAAGGCAGTCTGCTCATAGTGAACAAAACAAGCCTCAAATCATTTCACCATGCATTTTGAAAGCTGAATTATAATATATTAATTGCTATGTATAGACAATAGCTTTTCAGAGAGTTCTGCTTGGCACATATGTTCATTTTTGTCAAACCAATTCTGCAGGCTTCTGCAACACTTCAAGCAGTAGCTAGAAAAAGTACAGGCAGCTAGGCCAGCAAGTAGGGCTACCAAGTAGGGCTTGTTAATGTTTTATTAAGTTTCAGTTTGTTGTTGTTCAGTCGCACAGTCAAGTCCGACTCTTCGCAACCTCATGGACCAGATCACGCCAGGCCTTCCGGTCTTCCGCCGTCCTCTCGGGGGGCAGGGATTCCCCCGCCGAAAGGTTCCCCAATCTGTCAGTCCAGATCTGGCTGGTGGGGGGAACCCCACCCCCGAAGTGGCCAGATCAGGCCAACATTCCCGGCACGATGATGTCACCCGGAAGTGACATCATCACGCTGGGCACATCGCCAGGCAACACTCTAGCAATCTCCCTGAAAACTCTATGGTACCATAGAGTTTTTAGAGCGATTGCTAGAGCATCGCCCGGCAACATGCCCAGCGTGATGACGTCACTTCCGGGTGAAATCATTGAGGCGTGCACGCACTTTGCGTGAAACTCCAGGACCAGAACCGGGTCCCCCCCCCCATACCAGGTAAGAGACTTGGCAACCCTACCAGCAAGAGACTTAAAAGAGAATTTTAATCACTGTCCACCCAAAAGTCTTTTTGCTTTCAGCAGCTAAAAGGATGAGATGTGGCAGTCAACAATTTGGTCTAGAAAAGCTCCCCTTCAAATATCAACACCTGGGGGGGGAGCAAAAAGAGCAGCCACATTACCTGCAGCAGCCAAACTAGCAGGAGGATTGGGAGAGGACTAGCTGAACATGCTTGGACTACGGATGAAGCCACAAGCCTGCACAGGCAAAACAAATCTCTTTAAATGCAAAACTCTGCTATTTCGCCAGTCAGGTAATTCTGCAAATTGATCTGAGGGCAACAATTGTTGCCAGTATTTGAATTTTAAGCCACTTGGGAGCCAACATGGCTGAAAAACAGGGTAGTAACATAAGAAATTAAAAGTTGAAATGTGCTGCCTTTGTGCCTTGACTGTTGCACATATAATAGGTAGTGCTTATAACAAATGTCACAGAGACACAAAATGCTCAGAATAGTGTGAGCTGGTTTGGAACTATAAAACATTTAAGTTGTACAAATACCACTAGGGCTGTCAGGTCCCCCTGGGGGGGGGGGGAACCCCCGCTCAAGAGGCCCATTCCCCGCCGGCCTGGATCAGGTCGCTGGGGGAAACCCCACCCCCAAAGTCTGCGACGTGTGCGGCATGAAGACGCCACCTGGAGGTGACATCATCACGTCAGGCACATTACTGGGGGACACTCTATCATTGAGGGAAAACTCTATGGTTTTCCCACAAATGATTGTGGCCCCGCCGCCAATGTGCCCGACGTGATGATGCAAGAAGACTCCTGGCCAGGGACAGGGCTCCCCCCGCTATTAGGTAAGTTTGACTTGGCAACCCTAAATACCACATATACAAACATGTAACTCTTTCAAAGGAGACATAACACTTCAAGCATACCCTTGCTTTTTTGTTGTTGTTGTTCAGTTGCACAGTCGAGTCCGACTCTTTGCGACCCCATGGACCAGATCACGCCAGGCCTTCCAGTTTTCCGCCGTCCTCTGAAGTTTGCTCAACTTCATGTTCGTTGCATCTATGACACTGTCTAACCATCTCATCCTTTGCCGTCCCCGTCTTCTTTGACCTTCAATCTTTCCCAGCATCAGGGTCTTCTCCAGTGAGTGCTCCCTTCTCATTTGGTGGCCAAAGTATTTGAGCTTCAGTTTCATTAGCTGGCCTTCCAGGGAACAGTCAGGGTTGATTTCTTTTAGGATTGACTGATTTGATCTTCTTTTAGGATTGCCTGATTTGATCTTCTTGCAGTCCAAGGGACTCTCAAGAGTCTTCTCCAGCACCATAGTTCAAAATAATCTATTTTTCGGCGCTCGGCCTTCCTTATAGTCCAACTCTCGCAGCCATGCATGACTACTGGGAATACCATTGCTTTGGCCATGCGGACTTTTGTTGGCAGGGGGATGTCTCTACTTTTTATCATGCTGTTTAGGTTCGCCATCGCTTCCCTCCCAAGGAGCAGGCGTCTTTTAATTTCATGGCTGCTGTCACAGTCTGCGGTGACCTGGGATCCAGGAACGTGAAGTCTGTCACTACTTCCACGACTTCCCCTTCTATTTGCCAGATTGCTTTAGCAATGCCCTAGTATTAACAGTTTCCCCTCATGGGGGTCTAAAAAAAATTGCATGTGTGTCAGTCTCACCATTTCACTGACTTATATAGGACTTGGAAGTGATGACCACTGGGGCGGTTATTAGTAGGCTCTCCTTCACCCCTCTTTACATCTGAACACTAATAAGTCTTCTGATGATGAGTTTGAGGCTCTTGCCTCTAATCTTAAGAGTGATGTTGAACTTCAGAAACTTAATACTCAACCATTCCCTGCCCCCAAATAGGTACAGCTGGCGAGGCTCACTAAATATTTCAAGATGCCATCTCGGTGGCAGTTTTATTTAGGTCACAGTTTGACGTTTGTCTCTTCACGCTCTTTCATTAATAAGAAAACAGAGGTTTTCCAACATGAAATTTGAAGACTGAGTAAGCTGCTATTTTCTGCTCTTCAGCATCAACAATACTAAATGATCACAGGAAGGAATGAAACATGTTAATGTGATAAGTTTAAATCTGACCTCAGACTAATTATGAATTCAGGTTGATGCAATTATTTTTACTTTCTATTTTAGGAATAAAAGTAGTTAATGCATGCACGACAAGTGAGATAAGCAAAATGAGACCCAGTGGTAAACTAGCAGAAAGTGCTTTGAATCAATGGCACATGGAGCCCATAATTTAACTGGAAACAGTGCTTAGGATCCTGATAGCCAAACAGTGCAAATCCGAAGCAAAGTTATACCCTTCTGCACCCACTGACTTCATTGAACCTAGAAGTGTTCAAACTCTGCTTAGTGCTCAGCTGAAAATCTTTTTAAATGCCCAGGAAGGAATATATGCAATCCTCTCTTTTTTTGCAACTGAGTTTTAGTGTAACTTAGGCTGCGGTCACACGGAACATTAGCCACCCTAGTCAGACGGAAGACATGCGGAGTTACCGGACGCGATCTCACCAGCACGTCTGGGAAGCGTAGCACTCCCGTGGCTCAAACGAGGCTTCCCGCTGAAACCACGCAGCAAAAAACTAGTACATCGGAGGTACTAGTATCCGGAAACCGCGGGGCAAGGGCGAGCGTCTGATCGCGTTTCCGGTGGCATCCGGCGCCCGCCCATGTTCCCGTCCTTGCGAAAACGTTTTTCCCCCCAGGTCTTTGTGGATGCGCAAAAGCACCCTACGGAGCATGCGCAGTCGTGCTGTACAGAAAAAAAAAACTATCCAGTTTGCCGAACCGCGCGCTTCGTTTTTGCGCGCGGGATTGTGCTGCGATCGGCACCTCTCCCTTCCCACGGTACCTCCACGGTACCTCCACGGTAGGTCTGGTCAGGTAATGGCGCCTTAGTTTGCCCCGGGGCACACTGCCACGCTTCCCCCCCGCGGTTTCCTGCTCGTGTGACCGGGGCCATACTTAGGTTAGGCCTAATACAGACATTCAGTAAAATACAATAATTAGATGCACACATGTCAAAATCCAGAAGTTTACATCATAAAAAGATGCAACTAAAACATGTTGAAAGTTAAATAAAACATCCTATAGCTAGTTCACAATTTGTGTTTTGTAATTTTGTAACGGACAATAGCTAATTACAATAAACTAAACTGAAACTTAATAAAACATTAACAAGCCCACTAGCAAAATTAGATCAGTCCTCTGAACACACTCAGTAAGGATAGTTTCAAGACTTGGTTAAGGACCCAGAGAACTTGTAAATTTAACTGGAGAAACAGTGACAATTCTGTTTATTCAAGAGATTCTGGAGTGGTAACCTTAAATCCTATTAATCCTAACATGAAGGAATGAAAGGACACATTGCAATCAAAGTAATATTTATAGTCTGTCCGGCAAATAAAACCAATCCTTGCTTCGGGCAGTTAAACGCCAAAGGTGAAGAGACAGATCAGAAAAGAAGCACTTTTTAGTGCTGATTCCAACTGACGTCTTTAAGAACGTGTGGTGGCTGTTGCAGGTCATTAGAGATACTCTATTTGCAATGCCAGAAAGGCCTTCTGCTGCCTCGCCCACAGCAACTGGCATTTAAATGCATACTGCCTTCAATTATAGAGGTTGGCCACCATGACTAATACCCAATGATGGCCCTATGCCCCATGAATTTGTCTAAATACCCTTTTTATAGCCAATTAAGCTGCATCTCCACAACCTGTGGCAGCAAGTCCCACACATGAATTGTGCACTACTGCATGAAGTACTTTCTTTTATCTGTCTTGAACGTCTTAAATCTATCACTCATAATTATCAGTGAGTGGTTCCAAAGTTCTAGTATTTTAGGAGATGAAAAACAAGTTCTCTGCTTTCTCCACCCGATGCATAAATTTATACATCTCTATCACTTTACCCAATTATTATTTTTCCCTAAACTGAAAGGCTCCAAATGATTTAGACATTCCCTGTAGAGGAAGTGCAAAAAACCTCAGTTCACTTGCCCTTTTCTTCACCTTTTGAAGCTCTATAACATCCTTTTTGAGATTGGGTGATCAGAACTATACAAAGTATCCCAAATGCAGTAGCACCACAGATATTTACACGGGGATTACAATATCAAAACAAAAGTCCAGTGGCACCTTCAAAACTAACAACAGGAAATTGGTGACATATGGATTTTTGTATGAACTTAGTAGTTAAATTTTGGGTATGAAATATTGTACTATTGTTCTATAGTGTAAAAATGTAATTTTTTGTCTTTTGTATTTATGTTCTCATTGGTATTTAAAGCCTGATCAAAGTGTATTAAAAAACAGCCGGAAATGGAAAATATCCAAGCATTATATATAATATAATGAAGTAATTATATTGTTGGAAATGCTAAGAATACACTAGTTAAGGAAGAAATATGTTGTACATGGGTTTATACGAGAAAATAAATCCTTTGTGTTGTATATTGTAACAAGGTGATCCAAATAACAAAATAAGGGAACATTGAAATTATGGAAAAATGAAATTTATTATTAGCTGTTTTTTGCAATAGGAGGATTAAATTGTTATGGATTGTTAAAGTTTTTTTATGTTTTGTTTTTATTTTATTTATTACTCATAAACCTTCAAAGTAGTGAGAGAGTGCGAGATAGAAATTAAGATGTGGCAAATGATGTGAATATTCCAGTTGAGTGTAGGTGCTAAAAGTGGAAGAAATTTACTAAAGGTGATAGAGATGTATGGATAAGAAAATTAATGGTTATGGAAATATGGTTAGATTTATTGGCTAAAATAAATACGGAGGAGTGTGAGTGATGCAATAAGAAATGTTAGTTGGTTAAATATTAGGAAGAATTTAAAATAAGAATATGTTTAACGAAATTGTCAATGTGGTGTATTGTGAAACATTATTGTGAAGAATTTTTGTGGTGATTTATGTATGTGTGTCTATTAAGCATAAAACCCAATAAAAATAATTTACAAAATCCTTTTTGAGATTGGGTGATAAGAACTATACAAAGTATCCCAAATGCAGTAGCACCACAGATATTTACACGGGGATTACAATATCAAAACAAAAGTCCAGTGGCACCTTCAAAACTAACAACATTTATTCCAGAATAAGCTATTGTGAGACACAGCTCACTCCTGTATTTTACAGAAAATGACAGAAAGGGAGGAGCTGAGAGGCCCAATATAATAAATCAGGTGAGATTCTCTATGTGGCCTTTGACCTCTCCCATGCTGTGCTAAACTACGCAAGTGGTCCTCCCTTTCTGTAAAACTGAAACTATGGGGCTCATTTCTTTCACGGTATTGGAAGATGTGAGCTCTGTCTCATGGAAGCTCATAGTGGACTAGACGTTTGTTAGTCTTCTGTTTTCTTTTACTACAGTAGGCTAAAATGGCTACTCCCCCCCGGAATCAGAATATCAGTTGCTTTATTTCCAGCCGTTTCCCCAATAATCACTCTAACATCCATTTTGGCTTTTTATCATTGCTGTCCATCGAACAGATATTTTTGATGAACTATCCCTGACTCAGGAGCTGCGGTGGCTCAAGTGGCTAAGACGCTGAACTGCAGGCTCTGGAAGGTCGGTAGTTCAGCAGTTCGAGACCCAAGTTGCCGCATGACGGAGTGAGCTCCCGTCTCTAGTTCCAGCTCCTGCCAGCCTAGCAGTTCGAAAGCAAGAAATTGCAAGTAGATAAATAGGTACCGCTTCGGTGGGAAGGTGACAGCGTTCCGTGCGCCTTGGTGTTTAGTCATGCCGGCCACATGACCACGGAAACGTCTTCGGACAGCGCTGGCTCTTCGGCTTTGAAACGGAGATGAGCACCGCAACCCTAGAGTCGGATTCGACTGGCTTTCAAGCAAGGGAACCTTTACCTTTACCTATCCCTGACTCAGAGGTCTCCTTCTTGGTTATTTATTGCCAGTTTATTTTATTTATTTGTTATTATATTTCTACCCCGCCCTCCCCGTAACTGGGCTCAGAGCGGCTCACAAAAAGGACAGCACGTCCCAATATAAAACAGTAAAACACCTAAAACATATTTAGGCCCTACCGGTGTTTGTACATCACTTTACATGACTTATATTGATTTGCCATATTGTTTCCTACTCACCCGGTTTGGAGAAATCCTTTGGAACTTTTCCACAATCAGCTTCAGCTTTTACTGTCACGAACAATTTGATATCATCCAGAAATGTGACCCCACTTTACTACTCATCCCCTTACGACCCCACTGCTGACTTCCCTCCACTGCAAAAACTGTTCATATACTTTACCCTTCTGCATCCTGTTTAACCAATCATTAATACATAAAACACATACTATTCCGGAACATTTATTGAAAAATTTCCAAAAGCTTTCTGGAAATACATAACATCTGAAATCACCCTTATTCATGTGCTTGTTAATGTACTACAAATAAAGTAACTAACTACTCCTGGACTCCACAATGTTAGGTGAGACAAGACCTCCTTTTGCAACTAATGTGCTGATTCTTCTTCAGGAGACCCTGTTTTTCTATTTACTTAGCACTGTGTAACCCACATACCAGGAGCCCACCCCACCACCCACTCAGCAATAGTGTTTTCTTGCTGCTGCCAGGGTGGGGCTCCTGGCACGCCTGTGAGATACTTGGATGGTGGGAGGTCATGAGAGGGTGACAGTACCAAGAAGGGGGCACTGGAGCAAGCTGTGGGTGCTCGTCAGGTTGAGGCTTCTTTCCTCTTGGTGCTGGGTAAAAGCTTTGTTAATCAGCATATTTGGTTAACCAGCAACTACTGTCCCCTATGGATGCCAGTTAACAAAGCTTTTGCTGTAATTCTACATTTAAATAACAATTTCCACCAATGCTCCCTCTAAGCTGTGGAGTGAGCAAAAATTCTACTTGGTGAGCTACTGGCATTAAAGTTGTGAGCGAGCGATCTGGCTACGGCAGAAATCAGTTTGCTCTGGAGCCCTCCTTCCTGAGCTAAGACAAAAATGTGTAAGCCGGAGGCTAAAAAACTGTGAACTAGCCCACAATAACTCAGCTTAGAAGAAACACTGATTTCCACCTATTTGCCTATAATAAATTTTATGGTAACTGGCATGCAATTTTCCAGTCCACCCAGATTGCTTTTTAAAAATAAACATTTATGTTTTTTACCCTCAAATACTTTGTTAGAGAGGCCAGTTTTACTAACAAGTAGTTTATTACTCTTAAGAGATCAGCACTTGAAAAAGTTAAGTTTATACCAGTTTTTAATTTTTTTATATTAACCACCAGCAATCTGGTTCCATTTTCGTTCAAGTGGAGCCCAACTCTTTTGCACAGATTTAGCCCCTCTCAGAGTATATAAGCAGGCCTCAATTTTAAATTGATTTTATGTTTGTAGCAAATTTCATATACCTTTTTAGTTAGGAAGTATCCACATATATGGAAAACCTTGATTTAAATTGGCCTTTCCCACCTGGTAATTAAAATTAACCCACCCATTTACGTGATTTGTAATATTTTTACAAATAAGACCAGGAAATTATTGCAAAAGAACAATAAAATGACAAGAGATGTTTACTAATATTAATAGCTAATTAAACAGTTTTTCCTGCACTGTGTTAAGAAATTTACCTTTTGGTGTTGTAGGCTGTATCCTGTGGGGTTTCTTCAAGTAAGGTCACATATCCCAGAGTACAGGTAAGGATGAACAGGACTGTTAAGGTGTGTGCTTGCCTGTTAGACAGAAAAACAGAAAGTCAACAAAATATTTTAGGTCTATTAACAGACAGCTCAATATTTTAACCAGGTTGAAAATAACTATTACATATTGTCCTTCCCAAGCTCAAGGTGGCTCACAGAAATGCAAACAAAAATCACCAGCTAAAATCTAACAATTCAGAGCAGACCTCTTTCCCATCGAGTCAGCCTTGAAAACCCACAGACTTTTTAATCATTATGGTTAGGGATGGTCATGAACTGGGAAAATGTAGCTTATGTCGGTTCACGTTTTGTGGCTGAACCCCAAACCGAACCTGGAGATTCGTTCACAAGCCCCATGAAAGGGACCGCAGTCCCTTTAAACGGAGTTTGCAGAAAGCTCAAAAAACAACTGAGCAGTGGGGAACACCTCCCTGCTGCTCAGCTGTTTCTTGGTCTGTCTTCTGCAGTCAGTATAAAGGGACTGTACAAGGCAGCCTGAAACAGCTGAGCAACAGCTGAGTCCCTTTAAACCTCTGCTTAAAGATGTAAAATTTCCAGAAATTTTGAAGCTCGGAAAAAAAACCTGGGTTTTTTCCGGGGGAAAACGGAAATTTTCAGAAAAATTGAAAAAATGCTACATTAGCATTTCTTTTGTCTTTTCTAGATTGAAAGTCATTCTGTTACTTTAGGAACATAAAATATGACTATGGACATTTTTACTTGGCATGAAATTATCACAACTAGCATATTAAAAATATAGTATATCCAAACAATTATTACAAACAGAATACCCACCCACATGCAAAAGCAAAACTGAAACTTTTTTATTTTCTTCTGACAATCGCACCTCCTAAAGGAAGACATTCATCTTGTTCTTGCATTGGAGAGTTCAGTTTGTAACCTAGGACTTGCTTGTCCACAGTGCACAGAAATTAGATCAATATGATACCCTATATATATATGAAATGATTTGGAAAATATTTGAACACCTTGTCTTAAAATATTTTATTCATCATGTTAAAATCAAACGTTCCATAATCAATTTTTTTTCTTTTCTTTTCTTTTTTCAATTTTTCCAATTTTTCGGAAAAAACAAAAAGGCTTCAGGAAAAAAACGGAAAAAACCTGGGTTTTTTTCCAAATTTTTCCGTTTTTTTTCTGGGCCTTCACATCTCTACCTCTGCTTTCTGCTCTACCCACAAACCACCACAAATGGCTTTAAAAGTTCCTGGAAATTTGTGACAATACACCCGTCATTAACTTTGGTTTGTGAACCACAAACAGGGAAAATTAGTATCGGTTCGTGGTTCAGTTAGTGCCTATCCCTAATTATGGTGACATTCTCTGGGAAGGGGAGCTGCTTGCCTGCTAGGCCTACAACAGATGGGATAAGCATAGCAGCACAGAAAAAAACCCTCTCCCATTGACGCCAGGATACGGGGACTTGCCTTGCAGTGGCTGACCTCCTTTCTCCAGGCTCAGGGCCAGATGGTGGCACTGGGGGGGGGGAGTTATCCCAACAGCACCCGCTAGAATGTGGTGTGCCACAGTGAGCAATTCCCCCCCCCATGCTGTTTAATATCTATATGCACCTCCTCACCCAGATTATCTGAAGGTATCGGCTGAGTTGTCACCAACATGCGGACAACACCCAGCTCTATCTACTGATAGACGGCCACCTAGATACGGCCCCAGGAGATCTGGACGAGGCATTACGAGCTGTGGCTGGATGGCTACGTCAGAGCTGACCTGCCTCACTCAGCTGAGCTCGCGCAAGAAGGAGCAGGCAACCTTTCGCACCCATAGAGATGAAGGAGGCAACTTGACCCCTCTCCTTACTTTGTCTTTGGCAACATGGTTGAGAGTAGGATGCCGGGGGGGGGGATGACAACCGAAATCAGAATTCTAGTGCTCAAGTCTAAATGTTTAATAAAAGAATCCTGCACACACTCCAGACTACTTAAAGGCAGCCGGGACTAAGCAAAAGAAAGAAAATAACATGAAAAACCATAATCCATGTCACTGACTAAATTGACCCCTCACATCCTACATACAGGAAGTGGTGGCAGCTACAAGCATGGACGGCTTCATAAGGGAATTAGATAAGCATATGGAGCAGAGGTCCATCAGTGGCTATTAGCCACAAGGTATAGATAGGGACTCTGGGGCAAGTGATGCTCTGTCTTCTTGGTGCTGGGGGGGGGGCAACAGGGGGAGGGCTTCTAGTGCCCTGGCCCCACGGGTGGACCTCCTGATGGCACCTGGTATTTTTGGCCACTGTATGACAGAGTGTTGAACTGGATGGGCCTTTGGCCTGATCCAACATTGGCGTCTCTTAAGTTCTTATGTAACCAATGTAATTAAAGGAACAGGCACTTAATTCTGAGACAAGCCCTCAGGAAAGTTCTATTGCCTTGAGGTTGTGGTTTTGCGGTCTTCTCATTGTGTAACAACATGTGCTCAAAACAGAGTCTCAGGGAGTCCATCGTGCAAACTGGCATGAGTCCAGAGATTAGAGCAAAGCAAGAGCCCAGGAAGAGAATGCTTCCCCTGTGTGTGTCCAGAGAATTTATCACCTGTGCCCCTCCCAGCTGGGATGGCCTTTTGTCTGTTCCTGTTTGACAGGAGAAGGTGACCAACCCAGCCCCGTAGCTAGGGAATTCTTTGGGAGGGGGCCTTGGGGGGGCCCGCCAGCTAATTAAATGGAAGTACAGTGCAGGTGGTAAGTTGGAGCACTTTGGGGGCAGCCCTGGAGGGAGGGGGCCCAGAAGAAACACAAGGGGGCCGGGCCCCGTGGGCCCCATGTTAGCTACGGGCCTGGACCAACCTGTCCTTCGGTTCCCCTGCCTCCTCTGGCAGAGATAGGATTTCTCCCTCTTTTGATCTACACTGGTAGAGTCCACGTGCATTCCCAGTGGATTGATCATCCTTAGCTGAGAGATGGACCTTGCTTTCTTATTAGAATCCTGCAAGGGAGGCCCAATACAGTGGATTTTAAAAGAAAATTGTGGGGTGAAGAGCAACGCTCCCTCTAAGCTGTGGAGTCTTGTGAGTAAAAATTCTACTTTATGAGCTGCTGGCATTAAAGTTGTGAGCGAGCGATTTGGCTACTGCATAAATTAGTTTGCTCTGGAGTCATCCTTCCTGAGCTAAGACAAAAATGTGTGAGCCAGAGGCTAAAAAACTGTGAGCTAGCTCACACTAACTCAGCTTAGAGGGAACACTGGTGAAGAACTATTCTCCAGAATTATCATTTTATTCTCTTTTCCAGGTTTGTATGAAGTTTCCCTCTCCCCTACTAAACTAAGGACACTGAGCTTATGCTTAAATTACCATGTTTATGATAAGAACACTGTTTACTAGATAATACAGCTGTGTTCTTAAACACAGTTTGCACACGGCAACCAATTTGCTGTTTCGCCACCTATGAAACTAACAGAATAAATACATTATATAAATACATATATAAATACATAAATACATTAAATAGTGATTCGGGTTTCCCAAGAAAATCTGAACTGGAAAAAATTCTGATTCAAAAGTAAATATTTACATAATGTTAGCAAAAGAAGGCAAATTCAAGCACTGGAGTATGTCTGTGCTTCACATCCTACATTTAGACCATCTAACATGACTGATTTATAATACAACAGCCCTGACGTCTAAACACAGAGATGGACTATATTTACATAATTTTCCCAAGAAAAAATATAACATCAGAGAATCTTTGTTTCGGAAAAATTTGCAGAAAACATTCTGCCCCACAGCACTGATGAGAATGAAATGAGCTATATATGTAATATGCCGTATTATATCTGTGTTTTCTTTACAACTTGTTCCGAACAGAAGGGCAATTTCAGTTGTGCAGTGCCACCTCTTAGGAACTGGAAATATTTCCCAACATGGCCAGTCACCAAGTTCAGAAAACAACAACAACAAAGTATTAAAATGTCTTAGATGTGACACTTTCAATGCCAAGTATACCAGACACTATGGTAGTAGAGAAGGGTGGCCTCTCACTTGAAGGAAACTATGAGTAAAGTATTATTGAGAGCTGTTGAAGCAGTTTTGCCCACATCACTTTTAAGTGCTGCAGGGATACATTTAACCAACACTTTCTTTGGGACTGATCTAAACTTGGTTAGTTAAACTGTACATTCCTTGCAGAGAGTTACAGTCCAAGAATCCAAAAGTAACACTTTCCATGCATTTTTATTCTGGGGCAAGCCATAGTTCTGATAAGAGCTGTTCTTGAAAAAGAGCCGTTTCTGTCAGAGCTCTCTCAGCCCCACCTACCTCGCAGGGTGTCTGTTGTGGGGAGGGGGAGGGAAAGGAGTTTGTCAGCCACTCTGAGACACCTTTGGGTAGTGAAGGGTGGATATCACCTATGCTGCCATGGGGGTTGGGATGTTCTTTCAGTGTCTGTGTAAATTGCATTCGCATTCCTTTCTCTCTCAATTAATCCTTTTTTTCCTGAAGATAACCACCTAGTAAATAGCCTACCACCATTTTTCCTGTGCATGATCAACTGCAAACAGGCTCCACCTATCTCCTACAATGATGCCAAGACACAAATAATTTATACAGACGATGGGCGCAAACTGAGTAACAGGCAGAGGAGTGTGGGGGGGGAACCCCTGAACATTAAGCACTTGGAGGAAAGCAAACCCTACCTCCAGAGTAGGACAGTATTCCTTCGGTGCTCTGACAAATGCCTTTCAATCTCCCTCTAAGCTGTAGTCTGGTGAACAAAAATTCTCCTTTGTGAGCGAGCGATTTGGCTGCTGCATAAATTAGTTTGCTCTGGAGCCCTCCCTCCTGAGCCAAGACAAAAATGGGTGAGCCGGAGGCTAAAAAAATGTGAACTAGCTCACACTCACTCAGTTTAGAGGGAACACTGCTCCTGACTGGGGGCTGCTGCGGGGCAAGGGAGGATTATTTTTAAACCTCTTCCCTTTTTTGATTCCTCCCCCCCACCTCCCGAAACAGAAATTCCTCTCCTGGAAAAGGGGGTTGGGGGTGGGAAGAGAGAAGCAAGTACAGTGCGGTACAGTACTGGCGCTTGTCTTTTCCCCACTCGGGTTTAAAGCAGCCAAAGGGGGAATGGCACGTGTCCGTCATGCCTCTCTTTACCAAGGCTGCGGCCCTAAACGTCTCCTGCTCCCACGCCACTCGAAATCCGTGTGAGGGAATGCGGGGTAACAGACCACTGCCCACAAAGGTAAAGGTCTCCCTTGCTCGAAAGCCAGTCGAGTCCGACTCTAGGGTTTCCAGGGGAGGATTATTTTTAAACCTCTTCCTTTTTTTATTCCCCCCCCCCGCCTCCCTAAACAGAAATTCCCCTCCAGCATCACATTTTAAACCTAGAAAAGGGGTGGGGGGTGGGGGGAGAGAAGCAAGTAGAGTGCAGTACAGTACAGCAGTGTTCCCTCTAAGCTGAGTTAGTGTGAGCTAACTCACAGTTTTTTAGCGTCTGGCTCACACATTTTTGTCTTTGCTCAGGAAGGATGGCCCCAGAGCAAACCAATTGATGCAGCAGCCAAATCGCTCGCTCACAACTTTAATGCCAGTAGCTCGCAAAATAGAATTTTTGCTCACAGGACCCCACAGCTTAGAGAGAACATTGCAGTACAGGCACCTGTCTTTTCCCCACTCGGGTTTAAAGCAGCCAAAGGGGGGATGGCACGTGTCCGTCATGCCTCTCTTTCCCAAGGCTGCAGCCCTAAATGTCTCCTGCTCCCACGCCACTCGTAATCCGTGTCAGGGAACGCGGGGTAACAGACACTGCCCACAAAGGTAAAGGTCTCCCTTGCTGGAAAGCCAGTCGAGTCCGACTCTAGGGTTGCGCACTCGGGTCTCGAACTGCTGAACTACCGACCTTCCAGAGCCTGCAGTTCAGCGTCTCAACCCCTTGAGCCACCTCCCCCCTCCCCCCCCGGGGGGTCGCTCACCAGAAGAAGGTGTTGGTCCCGTCGTCGTACACCTCCGACTCGGTGCTGCGCCGGGCCCCGTGGGCGGCCGCCGGGCAAGCGGCCAGCGCGTCTCCGCGGACCCCCGCCGCTGCCGCC
>NW_015172044.1:304574-309317 GCF_001447785.1 Gekko japonicus | reverse complement strand
TCCCGGGAAGGGCGCCGAGGTCGGGTGGCTGCTCCTCCAGCGCCGCCTTGCCGGGCCCGCCTGCGTGGCCCCGCCGCTCGCCGCGCCTCATCGTGACAGGGGGTGGGGGACGCCGACCCCGGAGCCGCGCCACCCGGGCCCCTCCGCCGGCCCCATCCGCCAGACGCCTCCCGCCGCCGCCCCCGTGACCCCCGCGTCGGCCAGAGGGAGAGGGGCGGGGCCACGCGCAGGGGAGACCCGATTGGCCGGGACGGGCGCGCCGGCGCAGTGCGGGGCGGCCGAGGGGGCGGGGCGCGGAGAAGAGGCACCTTGAGTGCCTTGACCCTCGCGCCTGCGCTCCGTGTCCTTGTGAAGCCGCGGCCGGCAGCCCCGCCGTTGGCACCGCGGAGGGTTTGAACCCCGGGACCGATGCTCCCTCTAAGCCGTGGCGTCTCGCGAGCAGAAATTCTACTTTGTGAGCTCCTGGCATTCAAGTCGTGAGCGAGCAATTTGGCTGCTGCATAAATCAGTTTGCTCTGGAGCAATGTTCCCTCTAAGCTATGGAGTCCTGTGAGCAAAAATTCTACTTTGTGGGCTCCTGGCATTAATGTGGTGAGCGAGCAATTTGGCTCCTGCACAAATTAGTTTGCTCTGGAGCCCCATCCTTCCTGAGCTAAGACAAAAATGTGTGAGCCGGAGGCTAAAAAACTGTGAGCCGGCTCACACTAACTCAGCTTAGAGGGAACACTGCTCTGGAGCCCTCCTTCCTGAGCTAAGATGAAAATGTCTGAGCTGCAGGCTAAAAAACTGTGAGCCTGCTCACACTAAGTCAGCTTAGAGGGAACACTGCCCGGCGGGACCTGAACTTGCTTGGGGAAGAAACCGGGAGACGCTTTTTTTGAGGAAACGCGCAGCATGGCAAGGGGCGACGCGTCCTCCTAGGGAAGAGCTTTACTGTTTCCCAGAGAGGATTTGGGGGTTGGTTGTTGGGGTTTTTTGGGTTGTTTCTTCTCGCCTGTTAACGGCTTGCAAATGCCTGCTAGGCACGGAAATGCAGTCACGGGTCATTAAAGGCCACGGGGGATAGGGATAGGGAGTGCACTTACCGGGAGCACGGAGGAATGCCCAGCATTTCAGTGACATGCATATGTGACCCGGAAGTAATGTACGCATGTTGGTGGCATTGGGAAGTGACGCTCTGTTGGGGGGGGAATTCTATGGTAGACTTAGCTTTTGCCCCCAAACTAGAGTGTCACCCCCGATGCCCCTGACATGCCTACGTCACTTCCAGATCACGTAAGCATGATGCCAATTGACTTGCATGGGCTCCCTTTTAGTAAAGGTAAAGGTTCCCTTGCTCGAAAGCCAGTCGAGTCCGACTCTAGGGTTGCGGTGCTCATCTCCGTTTCAAAGCCGAAGAGCCAGCGCTGTCCGAAGACGTTTCCGTGGTCATGTGGCCGGCATGACTAAACACCAAGGCGCACGGAACGCTGTTACCTTTTAATACATCCCTACATAAATTACCTTCCCCCCCCCTCTTCAATTTAGGGCCTCAGCATGTGCTAACCCACCCCGCAGAGAACCTTAGGAGGTGAAATGTTGCTCTCCTAAATTCGGAAATGCGTAAGAGGATCTAAGGAACATAAGAAGCCAGGGTTGGATCAGGCCAGTGGCCCATCCAGTCCAACACCCTGTGACACACAGTGGCCAGAAAATACCAGGTGCCATCAGGAGGTCCATCAGTGGGGCCAGGACACTAGGAGCCCTCACACTGTTGACCCCCTCTAACACCAAAAATACAGAGCATTACTTGCCCCAGACATAAGAACATAAAAGAAACCAATGTTGGATCAGGCCAATGGCCCATCCAGTCCAACACACTGTCACACAGTGGCCAAAAATACCAGTAGATAAGCATCTGGAGCAGAGGTCCATCAGTGGGGCCAGGACACTAGGAGCCCTCACACTGTTGACCCCCTCTAACACCAAAAATACATCACTTGCCCCGGAGCCCCTATCTATACCTTGTGGCTAATAGCCTCCTAATGTTCTGGACTAAGCAACCCAGCTTGGCAGCCTTCAGCCTCTTCACCTACTCCGCATCTTGAGGATGTTCATAGGTACATTTCAACACATCCGGAGACTGGAAACACTTTGGAACAAGAAAGCACATCTACTTTGTTCTTTAACTTTTCTGCTATGCTGCAGGAATACAAGAACCATTCCATCCTTTCTCACAACAACAAAAATCTTCAAAACTCCACAGGCTAACCGCATCTATGACCATCTAGTACAGTCTCTCTTATGTGAGAGAATCCATATTACCCGCAGAGAACTTGCTTCCACAGACAAGGAGCTGTTTTCCCTGCACATTAACATCAGCCAAAAAATGAGAAGTCATGATTGGGACAAGATTGATCACCTCACCTACAGAAAAATGGAACATGGATTAACAAGGAAACGCCAAGAAACAACCAGGGAAGGCGCTATTTGCAACAATGTCTATTAAAGGTACAAGATACAATTATGTGTGTAAGAGCATCTAAGCAAAAGTAATCGTAAGTACAATTATACATCAAATACAAACACTAATAGTAGAATTCAGAGGTAAGTATAAAGAATCCACTCTACATAGAAGTATAAAATTTCAAGGTCCAATTAACGAAGATTCCAGACTACTTCTTCGTTTTGATAATACACTTCCTCAGAAGTAAGTATTTTCAACTACAAGGTAAAATACATATTATATATATATATATACACACACACACACACACACACACACATTGAACCAGAATTTTATGTATACAATAAATATATTTATTGAGAAATTGAGAAAGGGTTTAACTTCTTAGATGCCTGTTTATTTCACATTCCTTTGAGCCAGTAGACTTTTCCAGTCCTGACTGACAGACTCATTAGTGTTCAGCCAGAAAAATTGGTACCATTTCAGACTTTCTTATCAGCTAAGTCCATTCAGGTCATATTCACAGAATGCAGCCTAGCTAGTTCCGTCTTTTTATTTTGTAGACATTTTGTAGAAATCTCCATATAAAATGGAGAACAAGGGCTATTGATATAAATAACAGATTTCCGTTCCACTGTAGAGCTCTTAAATCCACCACATGGGCTTCCCTACAGTTACACAATTGCTTGATGCACTGTGGGCCGATTCTCATTATTTTTGGTCCACCAAGTTTTTTACTTGTCCGTATTGTTTATAATATACCTTGCTTTAGATAAATTGTAGTTTGTTTTTTGCGTTGTTCTCTAATTCTGTAATCATACTTCTGTTGCATCATTCACAGATTATCTAATGCTGATTGCATTATTTTATGTCCTGTAATCCACCTTGAGTCTCTATGAAAAAACTAGAATGTAAACAAATTAAGCATGTAGGAAATAACATAAAATAGCTTGAACATACAGTTGGACTGCCAGTACCCTCCTTGGCTTCTTGATATGAATCATAGAATGTTAGAGCTGGAAGAGACCTTGCAGGTCATCTAGTCCAACCCCCTGCACTCTGCAGGAGCATAGCCGAAAGATAGCACTACAACATACCCGAAAGATGGTCCTCCAGCCTCCGCCTGAAAACATCCAGCGAAGGAGCATCCACCACCTCCCGAGGCAGTCTGTTCCACTGCTCAACCACTCTTACAGTTAGGAAGTTTCTCCTGATATTTAGCCGGTAACGACTCCCTTGTAATTTCCACCCATTAGATCTAGTCTTGCAATCTGGAGCAAGAGAGAATCGATCTCCTCCATCTTCTACATGACAGCCCTTCAAATACTTGAAGACTGCAATCATGTCCCCTCTAAGCCTTCTCTTTCCCAGGCTAAACAGACCCAACTCTTTCAGCCTTTCCTCATAAAACTTGGATTCCAACCCTCTCACCATCCTGGTTGCCCTCTTCTGGACACACTTGAGCTTGTCAACATCCTTCCTAAAATGTGGTGCCCAAAACTGGACACAGTACTCCAGGTGAGGCCTGACCATAGCAGAATAGAGCGGAACTACCACCTCTGCTGTATTTTGTATTTTGTAATGGCCAATGGCTAAATACAATAAATGACTTGACTTGACTTGACCTCCCGTGATCTGGACACAATGTTCTTTTAGTGCCTGATGGTTACTTCATACTCAAGTACAAGTCTCCAGGTAAAACATGGTAACATTGAAAACCAAACAGAAAAAAGTTCTTTTTTCATCCATCTCTCCCTCAGCAATGTTATCCATGGAGTCAGAGACACACACACACCCATACACACACCAGCTTTTACTGGATTTTTTGGAACTGGTCCTTAAATGCCCCGCCATCCAAAATATGAGTACCCTTTTATGCACAGTCAATAACCGGGTTGAATTAATCATTCTACTAAGTACTCTGCAGAGTAAACTTCTGCCAAATGAGGGTTCTTATAATACTCTTAACTATTTGGGAAACTTTCCAGTAAGAAGAGCCTATTCATCTTGCAGTCTTTTAAAATTTCCCGGAAGTTTAGAACATGAGTGCTGTTATCGCAAGAGAGAAAGCCAGCTGTAGAGGGGGAAACAGAATACGGGGAGCCTGCCTGGCGCAAGCCGTAGAATTCTTTGTATTGCACAAGACCATATTAATGGGCCTGTGTCCATGTTTGTATACGAATGCCGGGGAATTAGAAATAGATATGGCTTAGCTTGTCATCTGGCCATGGTCCGGTGGTGGAAAGTGCTCTCAAGCTGCAGCCGACGTATGATGACCCCTCAGGGGTTTCAGGGAA
>NW_015172044.1:301256-304410 GCF_001447785.1 Gekko japonicus | reverse complement strand
TTCCCTTGTATGGCCATGGCCCCGCCCCCAGCGTGCCTGGCGTCCTCCCGTCACTTCCAGGTGATGTGCGTGCGGCGCGTGCGCGTGCACAAGATGCCAGCCGGGAGCCCCCCGCTCCCGGCGAAGATACACTTGGCAACCCTAGTCAGGGCCATCATGGTCTATCCACCTTATAAACACCAGCAGGTTGTCTGTTTCCTATTCATGTCCAAATGTTGCTCTTTGGAAAGTGTCACCTGAAAGTCTATGTTACAAATATATTCTTTTTTTTTAAATTATTTATTAACTTTCCACAGACATATAAACAAAACACACAAGACAAAAACAAGCAAGAAACATCAAAAGGAGCACCCCTGACAGCTTATCTCTATCTTCTATATATTCGCTGTATGAGAATTACTTTTATGCACGTAACCTCTTCTTAAACATGAATAAACACTTCTAAGTTTTTAATATTGTTTACTGGCTATGATGGATCTTCTTGCAAATAACCTTCGATCCATTTGTAAAGTCTCGACCAGGTTTCTTCAAAAATTTCTTCTTTTTTATTCCGCAGTAGCATAGTTCGTTGGTCCATTTCTGCCATTTCCATTAATTTGTAGATTAATTCTTCTTTGGATGGAATTTCGTCCTGTTTCCAATACTTTGCATACAATATTCTAGCGGGTGCTATACCATGTACACATCTGATCTTTTAACGTCTTCTGGTATTACATTCAATAAAAACGGTTCTGGTACAAAAGGAATATTTATCTCTAACATTTTCAGTAACATCCCATGTATCCATGCCCAATATTTCTTAGTTTTTGTACACGACCACCACATATGAAAAAAAAGAACCGGTACTTTGTTTACATTTCCAGCAATTATTTGACATATTCGGATAAATTTTTGTTAGCATCTCTGGAGTCATATGCCAAACAAAACTATTTTGAAAATGCAAATAAACCAACGAGATGGTTAGCATACAAATTGAGAAAAGAAACAGAAAAGACACATATAAAGGCTCTGAGAAATGAAGCAGGAAAAGAAAAAAAAATACGTAAAGATTTAAAGAAGATCATTGAAAATGTTTATCAGAATTTATATCAGAAAAAGGAAGCCGCTCAAGAACAGATTGAAGAATTTCTAGAGAAATATAATAACAAACATTTACTGAAGAACAAAGAAAGATACTTAATGAACCAATTACATTTGCTGAAATAACTGAAGCAATACAAAAACAAAAGAAAATCCCAGATAGGCTTCCAGCAGTATTCAAGTATAAGTAATTTTTTTTGCTATCTCAAGATGTATACTGTTTTTTCCAATTCCAGTCTTAGGACAGTGTTTTTTATTGATTCTTGTTTGGCTTTCAGCCACTGTACCCCCTGGTCCACCTCTTCTGTTTTGCTTTCTAGTTGGTTTGTTGTTTTTATTAAGGTGGATATTTCTTCTTTATTTTCATGGATCTGCCTCTTGATTTCTTCTGTGAGGTCACCTGTTGGGCCAACGAGTCCAATTTTGATTGTATTGGCTTGACCGCATTGTCTACTGCAGCTGGGATAGCATTATCTACTGCCACTGGAATAGCAGTTTCAATTGCCTTGTTCACTGCTGAAGAAGCACTCTCTTTTATGAGCGCTTGCAGGTCTTGGGCTGACATTTGAGCTAGTTTCGTAATTACTGTCTTAGGTTGTCCTGGAGAGGGGATAGAAGCTTTTCTATCCCTAGACATTTTTTTAAACCAGCTCTCCAGCCCCTTCCCTCCCTTATTCACAAAAAAACACAACGTTAGCAAAGTCAAAATCAACAATTTCTTCAATTAATGACTGTCCTTAGATATGTTTACAATCCTAGTTACAATACTATCAATTGTTTTTGTTACAGGGGGAACACTTTATGCCTTAACAAAATTTACAATTATTCTTGTCGTTTATCAATTATTGATATTGTTGGAGGAACACGTTATGCCTAAACAAAGTTTTCACAGACTATCAACAGCCACCTCTATTACACATACAGTAAGAGTTACTTTCTGTCAGGCTCCCACAGCATCAAAGAAGCACACTCTTGTAGAAAGGTTTTACTTTATTTGAAGCTATAGATGCATGTACAGGATCACTGTTAGGAATGAGGGGAATCAAAGGACATGGCGGGTTATAGTGCATTCAAACAACTGAGGCCCAATTACGGGAGTTCCCGCGTGCATCATCAGGCCTGGGAGCTAACGGTACTAGGCGGCATAAACATATCTTCTTCCCACGGCACCTCCGTGAGATCACCCAAGCAACTATCTAGCAGCGAACCACCTGTGGCCTTGAGAGATATACTCGTTACAGCAGCTAAGCAATTAAGCGCATCAACAAGCATACATATGAAAACGAAAGCAGTCAAGCGCATCGATAGAGATACATATGCAACACAAGAAGAATTGGCAGCTTGTTGACACTTTCTCACACAGCTGACGTCTTCCTGTTTACTTTTTTTTTTTTGGAGTCTGTTCCCTCTGTGTCTTCTCAGGATGATGCTTGAATAATCCGGAAATGCATACATTTCTACAGCTCCTTCCTTCCAGAAAGCAAAAGCAAAAGTATGCTATGTAATTATAAAATAATTATAATATAATGTAATCCAGTGGATCTCCTTCTCCATTGCAGAAACCAAAGAAAAAAGAACCAAATTAATCCACAAGGCAATCTTCTTACTCCCAAAAAAGAAAAGTTTAAATAAATCCAAAACCAGCCCTCAAATTCCACTATGATATTGTAAAAAAAGACCAAGTTATCCAGTGAGGAAAAAAAAGGAAAAAATACCCAGAAAGCCAATATATTCCACTAAAAATGGCCAAAAAAGAGTTATATAATCAAACCAAGTAGCTGTTCACAATTAAGAAGATTATAATCCAATTCTGAGCACTCTAGGGTTAAAAACAATCAAAAGTTCAACCAGTTTAAAAAAACTGCTGGTTTTGGAGGGCCATGATTGTAGGTTTGGTTGGCATGCTTATTTATGGTATGAAAAGATGAAAATGGACAATTTCTTCAAGCGTCACTTGGTGAGACATGCGCTATTTATGACATGGATGAGATGTAAAAAATATTTTCGTTATATGAGACCACTTTGGATTGTACCAGCAGAGGTTTTGACATCATATTCAAGACAACAAGGTGAA
>NW_015172044.1:282918-300443 GCF_001447785.1 Gekko japonicus | reverse complement strand
ATATCTAGAGTTATACTGGAATTTTGAAGTAAAAGGGGGAAGCATTGCGGGAAGCCACTGGTGGGAAGGGAGGGAAGGGAGGGAACTTTGGTTAAGTGAAAATGTTTTAAATATATGATTACCTTTAAGAGAAAATAAAAATTGTTTTAACCAAAAAAAAAAGTTCAACCAGTTTATCCACAGATCTTTGTATAAAGCCAGGAAAAGGAAGAGAGAGAAAAAGAAACAGTCTATTTCAACAATTTCACCTTCTTGAACCCAAAACTTTTAGCATACACATAGTTTCTATCTTCTTCTTTATATGAAAAGCCTAATTTAGTCCAAGTAAATTTTCCACTATAGGTTAAATAAAAATCCCAGTTGAGACAAAATTGTACAGCATGCAGTCTTTCAGGCCCCTTTATAATATATTAAAATATTAGGTGAAGAAAAACCTGAGCTCCTCGCCAGCCGCTTAACCAGGAGGGGGGGAAGCAACTTCCACACCTCCTTTCTTTTTGCTCTTTACTTTAGCCTTCAGGGGGAAGTTAAGTCTTTAAAATACTTAGTTCAGGTTGTATAGTCTCGCTACTCACAGTGCAGAAGTTGATAATATTGCAGAGGCTGATGTTGTTGCTCCTTTAAAAGGTCAATCATGTCTTTGCGCTCCGAGTCTGCCAAGGAACGCTCTCTCACAGGTCCCTGCATTGAGACAATTTGGGGTATACTTGCGCGCCACTGTGTGCGAGAGCCCCTGCATCAAGTCCCCTGCCACGAGCCCCCCTACGGGAAGGCTCGTTGGGATCCGGACAAGCCCAGACCCCCTGCTTGTTGGAGAAAATAGTCAAAATGCTTAAATATTCAGAGGTTGCGATAGATCTTGCTTCACTGAATGAGGACTGAGGAGACTTTTATTTCTGATTTTAAAACTTTATGTAAAAGGTACACAGGGGACCTAAAAGTAACAAACATCTAAGAGCTACATTTCTAACATGCTACTTCTCAAAGCATGGTCACAGAACTTCTATACAGGAATGGAGAATCTCTCCTTCTTCCTGACCCCTAGAAGGAAGTCACCTGAGAAACAGTAACCAATCATTGTTTCTAAACACACTCAGATTCGCAGGCTTTCTCTACATTGGGTGTCTGCCAGGTTTCCCTTCCAGGTCAGTCTAAACAATAGCATACAAGGTAAACAAGTTAACCCTATAATGACTGGATTATGAGACCTTGCAAACACATACATTTCCAACACTGCTAAGGACCCGGAGATTTGCCGGTTCCACAGGAGCTCTCCCGGGACCGTGTGAATGTGACGTGCCACAAACCGGATATCCCATGTTACAAATATATTCTAAAGCTATCACATTTATCCAGTGTTTGTGAACTTCAAAATTAAAGGGTTTCCACATCGCCCTAAGCATTCAGTCATCTTGTCCAAGCCTTACAAGACCTCTCTCCTCCCTCTATGTCATGATAAAAACTGAAGCTGTAACACCAGTGCAGCTGAGACAAAGGTAGCCAGAAGGTGCAACATCTGGGCTGAATCAGATCCTCTGATGTCACGAAAAGCTTTGTACAGACCTGTTGTGATGTCAGAGCAGGTGAATCAACATCAGCAAGAGAGTTGTGGCATGCAGAAAAGACAAACAGGTTTTATAAAAAAAGGAAGCTAACATGGATTGTCATATTAGCAGAACACTTGCTAGTTACACAAAAATGCATATCACCTTAGCAACCATCATTTGTTGCCAAACCTTATCAAAAATTATGCATTTAAGCAGCAGTTTTCTTATCTACATAATCCAGGTACAGCAGAAACCCTAATGAGATATTGGTTTCTAGTTTCCATATGGAAGCACCTAAGAATTCCCCCCCCCACATCATAGGATCACATGATAGAGCACAAATTTGTCTACAGTCCTACACTCAATTACATCAAACACAATTACAGCCAAACACAAGGAAATCCACAATCACAGAACTTAATGCAACTGTCTCCATATACCGCTCCAGTATATAACTTTTCTCCATACATTTGTGAGCCCACATACGTGATCACTTCAAAAAAGAGAGAGAGAGAGAGAAACAGGCACAGATAAATTAAGTTGCTTATAGTTTTTATACTAATTGAGTTTTTCTTGTTCAGTATTGCTTTTGGTTTGGAAGAGAACCGGAGATGAATAGACAGGCAATGGAGCCATTTCCTGTGGTTAAAAAGAAAAATCAGTGGGTTGGATCCAGCCAGCTAAAGAGAACTCCAAGTATAAAATAGTTATTGTGTACGTATGGTAAAACAAATTCCAGTGGGGTAGTTACTGAATAAAACAGTATAGATTAATAGCTGCAATGTTACCAAAAGCACAGCAGATGGTGCTGAAAGACAGTTCGGTTCCAAGCTATTTTCACCCCAACATTATGGACCAAACAAGTCCACAAAGGTCCTTCCGACACTTGGATCTCATCCCTCGTTTTATCAAAGTTCAACTTGCAACACAATAGCTTGCATTTACTCCTGGTTATAGCAGCATCCGTTTATCCTGGGTCAAGTGTGGGACGAAACCCGGGGTGACCTCTAATGTGGAAAACAAAAAATACTCCGAGATAATTACAGTGGTGAACTCGCATGTAGTGTAGAATGTAAGTTCCGGGACGGGGTTGAACCAGGATTTAAGGCCTAGTGCAGAAAGGACCAAAGTTCATTCACTTTCAGGACATGACAGTGCAACAGTGAGCTGTTCATACAAAACAGAAACTTATACCTGAAAGGCACTGGTGATGGCTCACACATACTTATTTACAGGGGTCATTTAATAGAAAAAGAGGCGCAGGAGCTGATTAGCATCACTCATTAGCATAACTTATTTGCATGTGCCACACCCCCTGAGATCACTGGAAGTGTGGAAGAAGGTAACACCCACCGCTCAGACTCCACTGGACTGTTTTGGATTGCTAGCTATTGGGAGGGGGGAACATGCAGATCTGTCCTTGCAGAGGAGGAAGAGCTTGTACCTGAATAAAACTTGGTCTTAAAGGTGCCACTGGACTGTTTTGGACCGGGGTGGGGGTGGGGGGAGCTCTGCAGCTTACCTGGCTGCTTCTTGCTCTGACCAAGGGCTGCTGGGAGCAGGGGGTGGGGCTTGTTGCATGTGCCCGCCCCCTGGGCTCTTTACTGCCGGAGCTCTGCTCCTGTGCGCTCCTGCAGGAAATGATCCCTGCTCTAGTAAACATTGTATCATCATCAGGCAAAGAAGGCTCTCAACCATGACAGCTTATGCTAGAATCAAAATTGGTTAGTCTTTAAGGTGCCCGCAAACTCCCATTTACTTTTCCTGGAACAAACCAACAGTGCAATCCTAAACAGAGATATACCTTTCTAAGTCCAGTTGCTTCACTGGACTTAGAAGGGTGTAACTCTGCAGCTCTGATACCCTGTAGGATGACATGCCTTCTTGCTTTGATCTACCACCACATTATGTTATCTATCAGCTACAGCCAACCTCTGCAATATAAATACATTTGTTCCATTTCCTGAATAAGCGACTCAGGTACATGAAAGATTCTAGTATCAAAATCCCTTTTAGTTTTACAAATCCACTCATACACCAAAAAGCATGGAAGTGAATGGTAAGTTAAGGTTCCTGTGTTATTAGCAACTTGGGTTCCATACGCCCACTATGTCCCCTTGGTCCTTGCTTTCTTTTCTACAAGTTGAGTGGGCACTAAAAGCTGGGGTCACTGTTATATCAATGTTGAATATATACTGGCAAACTATGTACTTTTAACTCTGACAATCTCTTGCAAAGCTTGTGAACAGCATAATCTTTCTATTCAGCCAACACTAAAACTATTATCCAGGTACTTCCTGAAGATCAGATTTCCATGCTTAACTCTTATCAAATTGTAAATGCTTAATTAATTTAAAACAGAGTCAGTTAATTGCAAAATCCATCCCTATACATGTTTACTCATAAACTCGGTGCATCCATCTTCCTTTCTTGTGCTAACTTATAATGTTGCTACCTAACAATATAGACACATGCCTGCAGTCATACAACCAGAGGTCATTTCGGGGGGGATCGCGGGGGATTGCAGTCCCCCCGGGTGAGGTACGGGGGGCGGGGCACATGACAAAGCCCCTCCCCCTGCTTCCAGCCGCCCCGCTTCCAGCCCTCATTTAGCCAGGAGGAGGCAGGAGAAGAGGGAGGGTAAGTTGCTTCCTCCCTGCCTCTCCCCACCCCTGCCTGCCTGGAGCCAGGGAGGGCCTTCGCAGGGCTTCCTTGCACTCCCACCGGCCTTGCAGGCCCACTGCCGGGCCCCTCATGGGGCTCGGCAGTGGAGCTGCAAGGCCGCCGCCGCCGACCGGGACCATTGGGGGCGGGGTGTGTGGCCTTATGACACACTTCCGGTGATGTCAGGGGGTGTGGCCTTATGACACACTTCTGGTGATGTCAGGGGGTGTGGCATATGCTAATGAGTTTCCCTAGCTCTTTTTCTACTAAACGACCCCTGCATACAACCATCTACTTCCAGCATTTATCAATCCTGTCCCCTGTATGTACATCCTATTACTGCTGTCGATTTCTACCCATATAAGAAAGTAGGGGGAGGGATGCACAGCCAGGTATCCACTGCCCCCACAGTATCTTAATAGGGATGGCAGCCTTCAGGTGGGACCTGGGGATCTCCTAGAATTACAACTCATCTCCAGACTACAGAGATGAATTCCCATGGAGAAACTGGATGCTTTGGAGGGGAGATTCTATGGCATTGTACCCCACTGAGGTTCCTGTCCTCCTCAGGCTCCACCCCCAAATCTTCAAGAGTTCCCCAACCTGGAGATGGCAGTCTCTCCCTCCCACCCCCCACTGGCAGTCAGGGGGGACTTGGTAACTCCATATCTTAATTTCCATATAGTTACATGGAGTCTAATCTCTGAGCAAACACAATACCATTTTATCATTTATGTGGCATAGAAATTGGTGGGGATCTTAACCATCATCATCACCATCACCATCATCTGGCACTGCAAGTAGAATAGCCAGGAGATCCTAAGACTGTCTGGCAGCCACAAGTTCTAGCTTTTAGAACATAAGAAAAGCCATGTTGGATCAGGCCAACACTCTGTGTCACAGAGTGGCCAAAACCCAGGTGCCATTAGGAGGTGCACCAGTCAGGCCAGAACTCCAGAAACCCTCCCACTGTCCCCCCCAAGCACCAAGAATACAGAGCATCACTGCCCCAGAAGTATAGTGTTCCATCTATACCTTGTGACTAATAGCCATAGATCATGGACCTTTGCTCCATATGTTTATCCAGTCCCCTCTTGAAGCTGTCTATGTTTGTAGCTGCCACCATTTCCTGCGGCAGTGAATTCCGTGTGTTAATTACTTTAGGGTGAAGAAGTACTTCCTTTTATCTGTTCTAAACCTACTGCTCATTAATTTCATTGAGTGTCCACGAGTTCTTGTATTCTGAGAAAGGGAGAAAAGTACTTCTTTCTCTACCTTCTCTATCTCATGCATAATTTTGTAAACCTCTATTTTTTGGGGGTTCGTTTTTTTGTTTTGTTTCATTTTTTTGCTGCTTTATTTAAATTCGTATATTTGTTTTCTTATTTCTTATTTCAATTCTTATATTTGAGTCCCTTGGACTGCAACCAGTCAATCCTAAAAGAAATCAACCCTGACTGTTCCCTGGAAGGCCAGATAATGAAACTGAAGCTCAAATACTTTGGCCACCAAATGAGAAGGGAGCACTCACTGGAGAAGACCCTGATGATGGGAAAGATTGAAGGTCAAAGAAGACGGGGACGGCAAAGGATGAGATGGTTAGACAGTGTCATAGATGCAACAAACATGAAACTGAGCCAACTTCAGAGGGCCTGGCGTGATCTGGTCCATGGGGTTGCGAAGAGTCGCACTCGTGGCTGTTTTCTATCACTGTTTACCAGGGGTCATTTAGTAGAAAAAGAGTTGCAGAAGTGCATTAGCATAACTCATTAGCATAACCTATTTGCATATGCCACACCCCCTGACATCACCAGAAGTGTGTCAGAAGGCAGCACCCACCACTCAGGCTCCACTGGACTGTTTTGGATTGCTAGCTATTGGGTGGGGGAGTGCAGATCTGTCCTCGCAGAGGAGGGAGAGCTTGTACCTGAATAAAACTTGGTCTTAAAGGTGCCACTGGACTGGCTTGGCGGGGGGGGGGGGGGCTCTGCAACTTACCTGGCTGCTTCTTGCTCTGACTGAGGGCTGCTGGGAGCAGGGGGTGTGGCTTGTTGCATGTGCCCGCCCCCTGGGCTCTTTACTGCCGGAGCTCCACTCCTGTGCGCTCCTGCAGGAAACGACCCCTGTTGTTTACAACATCAGTTCCCAAACAGGGGACTATCCCTCGGTACCTGGACCTCTTGCATGAGGCTGGGACTGTCTCTCAAAACCCAGATGCCACAGGCCTTCCTGTGACTCACTGGCACTGGGCTCTTGGCCCTGACCACGGTGTGTGTGTGTGGGGAGACTTAACAGGAGAAAGAGAAAGGCCCGGTCCATGTCACCGGCATTGTACACAAAGTGATGCACCATGCCAGCAACTTCCAGGTGATGCTTCTACCATCAAGTTTTCGCCCAAATATCAGAGCGTTGCCTAGAAATCACTGGCATGGTGATGTCACTTCCTGTTTGATGCTGGCATCATTCATGGCCGCCTAAGCCGCCTTCTTTCTACTGGTAAGTCCCCTCCACTGGCTGCTAGAAGGGTTGGCAACCCTACTGACAGCCCACGAGAGATGTGGTTTTCTTAGTCAACTATCTGGGGAGATCCTGCTTAATAAGGGAGAGGAGCAGGGCTGTATATTGGCACGGCACCATTGTTGTTCAATATATATATTGATGATATGATATCTTTTCTCTCCCGTGATGAGTTTCACCCTCCATATTTGTCAAGCTTCCAGCTGTTCTGTATGGGGATGAAACAGTCCTACTGGCACATTCAGTAGCTGATTTGTGGAGGCGTCTAAAATCATTTGGAGAATATTATTCCAGGGAAGGCTTGGTCATTAATTATAATAAGCCCAAAGCAGGAGTCATTTCCTGCAGGAGCACACAGGAGCGGAGCTCCAGCAGTAAAGAGCCCAGGGGGCGGGCACATGCAACAGGCCCCACCCCCTGCTCCCAGCAGCCCCGGGCCATGAGGAGTAAGAAGCAGCCAGGTAAGTTGCAGAGCCTGCCCCCCCCCCCGCACTGAGGCACAGAGCCCGGGGAAGGCCTCCGGAGCCCCGCCTCCCGCCTTTCATTGGGGGGTGGGCCATGGGGGATCTGCAAGGGCAGATCTGCACATCCTCCCCCCCAATAGCTAGGAATCCAAAACAGTCCAGTGGAGCCTGAGCGGTGGGTGTTGACTTCTGACACACTTCCGGTGATGGCAGGGGGTGTGGCGTATGCAAATAAGTTATGCTAATGAGTTATGCTAATGAGCTCCTGCACCTCTTTTTCTACGAACTGACCCCTGGTCCAAAGTATTATTATTTTGTAAAAAGTGACCTTGTAAGAAATATAAGTGCTTGCTTGCTGGGCATAGCATTGAACAGGTTGAGCCATTTAGATATCTCGGGGGGGGGGGGGTTCAGCCCAGCCTTTTCATGGACATTTCACCTGAATTCTGCTATGAAGGCTGCAGGTAGCTTGGCCACAGCCTTTTCTTGATTTTTTTATTCCACTCGGGGTCAATGTCCCGACAGTGATTTGGATGTTTAATGCAAAAGCATCTGACCAGCTGTTATATGCAGTGGTAATGGATAATATATGGAGCTGCGGTGGCTCGAGTGGTTAAGACGCTGAACTGCAGGCTGTGGAAGGTCAGTAGTTCGGCAGTTCAAGACCTGAGTTGCCGCATGACGGAGTGAGCTCCCGTCTCTAGTTCCAGCTCCTGCCAACCTAGCAGTTCGAAAGCAAGAGATTGCAAGTAGATAAATAGGTACCACTTCGGTACCACTTCGGTGGGAAGGTAACAGCATTCCGTGCGCCTTGGTGTTTAGTCATGCTGGCCACATGACCACGGAAACGTCTGCAGACGGCGCTGGCTCTTCGGCTTTGAAACGGAGATGAGCACCACAACCCTAGAGTCGGAATCGACTGGCTTTCTAGCAAGGGCACCTTTACCTTTTTAATGGATAATATAGATTGCCCATTTTTATACTTCTTCTATTTAGGGTGCTCCAAAATGCATTGTCAGCATGGTATTACACACTGAAGTAGCAGAACAGTCCTTGGAGATGCAGGCCTGGTTAAGAGTTTTTAAGTTAAAGATCTTAAGGTCTGAATGGCTGCCGGGAATTTTTAGTTTAGTGGCAATTTTAAATCTGACTAGGACAGGCTACTGGGAGTTAAGCTGATATGTCTAAAAGTTACTGCTGTGCTGATGTGTTAAACAGACGAGGGAGTTGGGACTTGTATTGCTTAATTAAAAGGCATTTGAAAGAGCTAGATTATAGCCATACTATTGTAAGATCTTGTAGGGTTTGTTCATCTCTTGCTAGTGGAATATGCCCCCCCTCCCCCCGTTGAAGATGCCAAAGTATTTTCAAACTTTGACTGTACCAAGATATAGAAGGGCTTTTAATGCTGGCCCATCTGCATGCCTTTCTTTCAGCAATTATGACAGGTTCTCTGATAGACTATGTGCCTCTGGATTAGAGAAGATTGATACAATTGATCATTTTCTTCTTGGATGCCTTTAGTTTTTAGATGTTAGAAATGAGTTGATATTTCCTTTGCAAAGAACTTTGTTCTGCGGAGGCCAATGTTTCACTGTTGCTAAGTGACAAAGAACAATAAATGACTTTGCAGGTCACAGAATATTTGATAGTAATGATAGTTCACTGGATCCCTAAACTCCATCAGTATTTTAGTTGTGTTTCCTGTTCAAGAAGTTGGTTGAGTGAACAGTAACTCAAGCAAGTAAGTAAATAAACTGAGAAAGCTATTCCTGTCAACTTTCTGCCTATTCACTAACTATATTCATCTTTTATAATTGAGCTTAAGACCCTTGGTCATAGAAACTAACAAATATAAGTAAGTATTCACTAACTACTACACAAGACCACTATTTCTGTTTATAAACTGTTTCAAGACATTTTCAATCAAGTAAAAATTCCTAGACATTTTCTATACTTGATGTGTTGAACTATACATAGAGGGTTCTTTTGTAATTATATTCCTTATAAAATCAAGATGATTTGAACTCTCTTTATACAATTTGATATGGGGATTTCTTGGATGAAGAACAGAAACATTCCCTATTGGAAAGACATCAAATGAGACATATTTTTAGTTTGCTACCCAGTCAACCAGAACAGAAGTTGCATTCCATCCTACATACACTCTTCTGGCTAAAATGGCTATTCACCAGCGACAACAGACTGCTCGAGAGTCATGGACTAGGCCCTGCAACACACCCCATATTTACACAGGCAATGTTAAGCCAGATCTAATATAAAACAGACTATCATCAACAATGCCCTTCTGCTATTTACATAGAATATATAGGTCCTATGTATAAAACAGCCTATTGTCCATAAATATATCTAGTCCTGCTCTTTGACAGCTATCTAAGGTTACAGCCATCACTATTCCTTGTAGTAATATAACCAGTGCCACAAGTTAATTATGTGCTGTATGAGGAGTTATCGTCTAAAGTAGTAGCCCTCATCATAGCTTGCGGTAATGAATTCCACAAATTAATTGTGTGCCTTCTGAAGTATTATAATTTAAATCGCACAACTGATGCAGAATGCCCTTCACAGAGTTACAGCAATTAAAACAAGGAAGAGTTCCCTGCCCCAAGGAGCTTACCATCTACATGTGGACAGTTCAGAACACACTACAAATCCATTTAATTTGGTGACCTTGAGTTCTAATATCCTGGGGGATGTCTTATAGTCAAATTTAACTGGGTGATCTGAGATTCTAATATTATGAGCTGTGGGATGAATATTTCTATTCACTTTACACATTCACTTTAAAGTTGTTTTAATCCCTATAACACCACCTCTTTGGCCATTTAAAAAAATCTAAGCTACATGATAGGCTCTGTTTAGGATTTTCCTTAGAGAAAATTTTCATATGCACTAAAGAGCTCATTCACAGGACAATATGAGCTGTGGCATCCATGGCTGTTTTTTTTTAAATAGCCTTTCAGCCACACTGCTGCAGAAACAGCTGTCTGTCTGAAAACCACCTATGGTAGGCTCCCTTCCCCTCCTGTTTAAACTTCCCTACATGATCACTTGGTGTGTCTTGGTGTGTGTGTGTGTGTGTGTGTGTGTGTGTGTGTGTGTGAGAGAGAGAGAGAGAGAGAGAGAGAGAGAGACTGAAAGATTCTGCACCTTCTCCCTTCTCCCCTTGTGGCCAGAACTCATTCCCACAACACTTGCTTGGCACCATCCTTTAAGCCCCAGTTTTAAAACCCACCTTTTCCGGAGCAGCTTTCTGGAGGCACCTGCTCAGGCATTCTCAAGGGGCTAGACCAAACAGGCCTTTGAGGCTGGTCCACCCTGGGGCTCTTCACGAGGCAATGTAGATGAAAGGCAGTGCCACCGCTATCCACCGCAGCTGCCATGGCTCCAAACGGCGCCGGGCGGCAACAGCAGTCCCAAAGAATGGTTGCTCTCGGATTTCTCCTAGTCATCTCCTACTCCCCAAGGCCCTCCCGAGAAGAAAAGCCCCTTAAGAACATAAGAGAAGCCAATGTTGGATCAGGCCAATGGCCCATCCAGTGCAACACTCTGTATCACACAGTGGCCAAAAATACCAGGTGTCATCAGGAGGTCCACCAGTGGGGCCAGGACATTAGAAGCCCTCCCACTGCCCCCCACCCAGGACCAAGAATACAGAGCATCACTTGCCCCAGCCTGAGAATCCCTATCCTAATAGCCACCGATGGACTTCTGCTCCATATGCTTATCTAATTCCCTCTTGAAGCTGTCCATGCTTGTAGCCGTCACCACCTCCTGTGGCAGCGAATGCCAGATGTTAAACACCCCTTGGCTCAGCTGGCCGCTTAGGAAAATCAACACAAGCGCTACGTTAATTGTTGTCAGAACCCACAGCCAACAATGGAGTACACACTTTCAAGAAAGGTTATACTTTTATTGAAGAGCTATAGATGCATAGTCACTGTTAAGAATGGCAGTTGTCCCTTGGACGTAATAAGATACAGGGCATTCGTATGCACACACACACCAACTGCGCTAGCCAATGAGGCACCCTCCTGCGCGCGGGCTAAAGCCAGCAAACTGTTTCTAGGCGAAGCTGGGAACGGTCCTGCTCCCACGGCTGCCTGGAAAGGCAGACAACACACACTCCCACCTACACATCGTTATAGATAAGCATTTTGGGGCAAAGCATAGACAGGAATATGAAAGCAATTTACACAGACTCCGACTGAGCATCCCAACCCCCATGGCAGCATCCCTGACAATTGTCCTTGCCAGGGGCGGATTAAGGCTCTGACCAATCTGGGTGCCCCCCCTCCTTTTGCGCACCACTCAACTGAACACGCTTCATTTTTGACATTTACAGGGGGCTGAAATTAAAAAGGGGCAGAGAGGGTCAATTGAGACGACTGCCCTGGCCACTGCATTTGGCTCCGCCATTTTACTTTTAAACATCGCCATTGACACTGCACCTGGCCAACAAAAAACAGAAGATAACCCTGGGGTGCACACAGGGCCGGATTTAGACTTGCTGAGGCCCTAAGCTATACAAAACCCAGAGGCCCCCTACTGGTCTCAAAAACATTTAAAATATATACGCCTTTTTAATATTTGAAATATTTTTTAAATTGTGTTTTTATTTGAGGCCCCAGCAGATTGCGAGGCCCTAAGCTGTAGCTTATTTGTAAATCCGGCACTGGGTGCACACCAGGATCAATTTGCACTAGTTTTATCAATTTCTTTTTTTTTTAAACAAATCTTCGTTCTTTTTTCTTTCCACCCTTCCCCCCAACTTTGTGGTGCCCCCTTTGGCCCTGGCGCCCTAAGCACGTGCGTGGCCCGCTTTGTGGTTCACCCGCCCAGACTTGTCCCACACTGGGAAGGCGGCGGGGCGGGGAAGGGCAGCGCCCTCGGCAACGCGAGCGACGCAGGCGGCTCCAGGGAGAGGAGAGTCGCAAGCGCCACAGGCGGAAGTCCTGCTCGCCTTTCGGTCTCTCTGCCAGGAGTCCGCGGACCTGGGGGCCAGGGGGAGGCATGCAGAGGCGCCCGCCGAGGAGACGCTGTCGAAGGGCTCCTCCAGGGGGCGAGGGTCGCAGGAGAGAGAGCCGTCCCTAGCCCAGGGCGCGCGAGAAGGCAAGGGGGAGAGGGCTCGGCGCTGGTTTCTTCCCCCACCATGCAGGTAAGAAGACAGACACGCTCTTCGGCGGGTTCCATGCGGCAACTGGCAGTGTTCCCTCTAAGCTGAGTGAGTGTGAGCTAGCTCACCGTTGTCTAGCCTCCGGCTCACACATTTCTGTCTCCGCTCAGGAAGGAGGAGGGCTCCAGAGCAAACTAAGTTATGCAGCAGCCAAATCACTGGCTCACAACCAATGTTCCCTCTAAGCTGTGGAGTCTTGTGAGCAAACATGCTACTTTGTGAGCCACTGGCATTAAAGTTGTGAGCGAGCGATTTGGCTGCTGCATACATTAGTTTGCTCTGGAGCCCTCCTTCCCGAGCCAAGACAAAAATGTGTGAGCCGGAGGCTAAAAAACGGTGAGCTGGCTCACACTCACTCAGCTTAGAGGGAACAGTGCTCACAACTTTGATGCCGGTAGCTTGGAAAGTGGAAGTTTTGCTCAGAAGACTCCACAGCTTAGAGGGAACATTGGCGCCGGCAAGCTTTCTCGGCAGCCTGTCCTTTGCTCACGGATCTGAGGCTCCTTTCACTTTATGATCGCCCATAGCCTTCCCCCGAACTCGCCTTGCCTTTCCCCAGCGCACAATGCGAGTGGGCGGGAGAGACCGGCGCAGTCGCCCCCCCCCCCCCCTCCGCGACCCGGAGAAGTCTCCTGTGCGCTCCGAAGAGGTGGTGTGCAGCCAGTCTTTGCGGAAGGACAAGTTACCGGACGCCAGCAATGCACCTGACGGCTGGGATTCGGTTTCCCAATCTCCGTCGGCTCCCGGCGTGTGGCACCTCGGCAGTTTCAGGTGTCAATGAGTTGGCTAGACTTCCAGCTCTGAATGCTTTTTCACTCATGCAGATGCAATCGGTGGCACAGCCTGCAAAACTGCTCTAGTACGCTGCCCCCCACCCCCACCCCGCGTTTACAATGCTGGCCTTCTGTTTGCAGGGAGCTTTAACATAAGGGACATGCCCAACATATGATAAGCACACCTCTGCCCCAAGTCTGATGAGATACAGACTAGAGCATTCTGCCACCTCAGCGTTCTACATTCTTATCTCTGGTTTAGTCTCCTGCCTACGTGATCCACTGAGGTGTTGGTTACCATGATCTTTAACATATAACATGAATGAGTGTTCTCCTCTTGGAAAAAAATATATACACATACACATTTAAAAATCAAATTTAAAAAATTTGTTAAATGGTTAATGCTATGAGGGCTTTTGTATGTTTTCCCTAATATGCAAAGACAACGGATTACATAAAAGTTTGTTCATATATTTCTGCAGATCAAACATTTTCAAAATTAACGTAATGCCCTAAGTGTAGTTCTTTATAGTTAATAATATCAGTGATACTTCAATTTACAAGGTGCTTTTCAATAGGCGTGTTCAGAGGCATAGACCTCACAGTTTCCAGGGGGTGGGAACCAGTATTCCCTCTAAGCTGAGTTAGTGTGAGCAAGCACACAGGTTTTTAGCCTCCATCTCACACATTTTTGTCTTAGCTCAGGAAGGATGGCTTCAGAGCAAAGTAATTTATGCAGGGGCCAAATCGCTCGCTCACAACTTTAATGCCAGTAGCTCACCAAGTAGAATTTTTGCTCATAACAACCAACAGCTTAGAGGGAATATTGGTGGGAACAGGGCTGAACCCAGACCAGGTCCATACTTAGTAATCTATTTTACGTTATTTCAATATAAAACTATTTATACTTCCAAAACCCATATGCCATCAACAGTTAATAAATATATATTAGTCATAATAGTCTGTATCTCAGTCAAATAAAGAGGACTCTGTAAGAGGAGAGGAGAGATGCCATGAACTTCTTCACTGAGACAATTAAAGTAAATATTTCATTTGTTTATGAAAGGAAATACTTCCTCCCTCTCTGTCTTTACCTCACAACTCCCCAGTGAGGTAGGTTAGGCTGAGAGTGTGTGTTCGGCCCAAGGTTACATACTGTGCTTTATGACTAAGTGGGGAATGGAACTCTTGGTGGGGCTGAGAGAGCTCTGACAGAAACTGCTCTTTTTCAAGGACAGCTCCTGTCAGAACTATGGCTTGCCCAAGGTCATCCAGCCAGGTGCAAGTGGAGGACTGGGGAATCAAACCCAGTTCTCCCAGATTAGAGTCCACGCACTTAACCACTACACCAAACTGGTTAACTATTTAGTCTGTTTAGTCTATTTATTTAGTCTATTATTTAGACAATTTAGTCTATTTAGTCTATTTATACCCTGCCCTCCCCGCGAGCAGGCTCAGGGCAACTTACAGAATTGGTACCCAGTGCCATAGGTAAAGGTAAAGGTTCCCTTGCTCGAAAGCCAGTCGAATCCGACTATAGGGTTTCCGTGGTCATGTGGCCGGCATGACTAAACACCGAGGCGCACGGAATGCTGTTACCTTCCCACCGAAGGGGTCCCTATTTATCTACTTGCAATTTCTTGCTTTTGAACTGCTAGGTTGGCAGGAGCCGGAACTAGAGACGGGAGCTCACTCCGTCATGCGGCACACTCGGGTCTCGAACTGCGGAACTACCGGCCTTCCACAGACTGCAGTTCAGCGTCTTAACCACTTGGGCCACCGCAGCTCCATACCCAGTGCCATAAAACCATACAAAAGATTAAAACATTCCAGGACATTTAAAACAATCCAATAAACAAAATGCTTGTGCTGATTACCGTCTATCAGTAGTTCAGATGACGTATAGTATAGCATATAACCAATGTTTCCGATTCCATGGTCTTCGGCATTGCGTGGTAGTGCGGCGCAGTCTCCAGGCTGGGGCCAATCCACAGCCACACAGACGTTGGTGGTAGTGGGGTGGCGGCTCCTAATTGAACCACCACTTGAAGATTAGCAACCCTAACTGAAGGTCCCCTCTTATTTTTACAGACAAACAAAACCATCCCGCAGGGCCCTGATCTTCCCCGGGAGTTCAGTTGTAAACCCAGATCTCCAGCCACCACTTGAAGATTAGCAACCCCAACTGAAGGTACCCTCTTATTTTTACAGAGAAACAAAACGTGCCCTGTGCCTTCTATGAACATGCTAAGTTGCTACAAAGCAAACAGGACTGACTGAACTTGACAGCCAGAGAAGCTTTGTGATGCTGCCTGGCAGCCTGGGGGGGCACTGCCGCCACCGGGAAATCCTGGCGGGGCAGGAGCCCCGCTGCTCACCTGAAGTTCATGCCCCTGGGAAAGTCTGCCCTCAGAAGAAGATGAGGTTTTAAATTGGGGGACTGATAGTAAGTTTATATCCCCAGTACCTGGCATTATGTTTTATGGCACACATGGCCCGGCCCGACAAAGTGACATTTATGTCAGATCTGGCCCTCGTAAAAAATGAGTTTGACACCTCTGCTCTAACTTGGGTTCAGGTCAAACCCAAACCAAGGTGGGAGAATTAAGATCAGTATCAACGGGGAAACTTTCCTCACTTCCACTGGCTAGCTTGGAGAACTGGCACAGGTGCTGGGGCGGGGGGGGGAGCAGAATGTGTGGTTTGGGCATCTTTACCTGGGTTGCATGCAGCTGAAAGTCCCTCCAAGAGGCCACCAGGAACCATGAAACAACCTTCCGAAACAAGGTTTAGAGTTTATTTAGGGAAACTTAGAGGTACAGGAAGTGAAAAGGTACTCAGGCGTAAGAACTGTGAAATTGTGTTCAGAGGGACATACATATGCAGAATTACACGAGAGGCGAGAAAGAGAAAGTAACACAGAGCCAAGCCTCTGGCTGAGTGGGAATTCTGTGCCAGAGAATGGCCAGGAGGGTAGAGGAGTGTAGACAGAGGTGCAGGAGCTCATTAGCATAACTGATTAGCATAGCTTATTTGCATATGCCACACCCCCTGGCATCACCGGAAGTGTGTCAGAAGGCAATACCCACCGCTCAGGCTCCACTGGACTGTTTGGGATTGGTAGCTATTGGGGGGGGGAACGTGCAGATCTGTCCTCACAGAGGAGGGAGAGCTTGTACCTGAATAAAACTTGGTCTTAAAGGTGGCACAGGACTGTTTTGGGCCGGGGGGCCGGGGGGGGGGGCTCTGCAGCTTACCTGGCTGCTTCTTGCTCTGACTGAGGGCTGCTGGGAGCAGAGGGTGGGGCTTGTTGCATGAAATGACCCCTGAGTGTAGAGTATGTTTATGTTGTCTGTTTTGACAATCCACAGGCTGAGAATAGGGGTTTTAAGAAAAGTTTCCAAAAGGTCCCAAGGAGAAAATAAGAAAGTATGGAGAGAGAGAGAGAGAGAGAGAGAGAGAGAGAAGGTAGATAGATAGATAGATAGATAGATAGATAGATAGATAGATAGATAGATAGATAGATATGCTGCTGTGTGGCAAGGAAGTGTCCCAAAGTCCCAGGGAAGGAAAAGCAGAGTTACCAGCCTCTGCGCAAGTGGAGAGGATGAGACTGCACAGTTTTGTCTGGCAGATCAGTGACCGTCATAGGAGCCAGCACAAAAGAATATCAAAGGAATAATTGTACGGTCTAGAAGTTCATGGTGAGTCTAGAGGCTAATCTGTAGATTGGCAGGGCTGAGGCTTCAACCAGGCCCGAGGCAGGCTGGTAGGCTGGCAGACATTCAGGCAAGGTCCACTCAAAGGGGACGGAGCTCACCAGGCTGCTTGATAGTAATTAGATTGGGCACTCAGGAAGGCTGCCTTTGCTGATGAAATCCCGCTGGCACGTGGCTTTGCAAGCTCCCGGGGCGATGGGTAGGCATGCAGATGCCCCATCGATTAGGCAGTCCCCTGCCCAAGGTTTCGGTCACTTGTTAGCGTAGCCCAGGGAGAGCATCGGCCCCACCTTCTTCAAAGGGAGGCTTCGCTAGCTCCTCAAATGGGTTCCTTCACAGACAGTATTCTCCACAGAAAGTAGGGCTGATTTGATTTGATTGATTAGATTTCTACCCCACCCTTCCAGCCAAGGCCAGCTCCAGGTTGGGAAATACCTGGAGATTTCGGGGTGGGGGGGAGCCTGAGGGCAGGGTATGGGGAGGGAGGGACTTCAGTGGGGTCTAATGCCACGGAGTCCACCTTCCAAAGCGGCTGTTTTCTCCTGGCAAACCGATCTCTGTCACCAGGAGATTTCTTTATTTAGAGAAGAGAAGAAGAGATTGGATTTATACCCCATGGCCCTTCACTACCCAAAGGAGTCTCA
>NW_015172044.1:278227-282774 GCF_001447785.1 Gekko japonicus | reverse complement strand
TGCCCTGTGCCTTCTATGAACATGCTAAGTTGCTACAAAGCAAACAGGACTGACTGAACTTGACAGCCAGAGAAGCTTTGTGATGCTGCCTGGCAGCCTGGGGGGGCACTGCCGCCACCGGGAAATCCTGGCGGGGCAGGAGCCCCGCTGCTCACCTGAAGTTCATGCCCCTGGGAAAGTCTGCCCTCAGAAGAAGATGAGGTTTTAAATTGGGGAACTGATAGTACAAATCATTATCTTGTTCCAGTATTTTTGATATTGAAACAAGCTGATTACAGAAGCTTTGGCTGAGTTCAGACTGGCAGTCTGGCCCGACAGAGGCACGTTTCACAAACGGATTAAAGGGGCCGGTTCACACAGCCACAGCTGTCCGGCATTCCCCAGCCGTACTCAACCCGCCCTATGACGATGCCCTACCGCGTTAAAAAAGTACCAGGCGAAAGCCGGAGCAAACCCTGGAGAGCACGTTGATCCCGCTTCCCGGAAGTGTGCACGCGAAAAGCCGCAAACAAGCTGCATTGCTGCACCTATGCGCACAGGCGCATGCCACCAAAGTGAAAAAAGCCACTTACAGCCGTGCCTCCGCCAGGGGCGGGACAACAGTGCGAACGCTTCCTTGTGTCTCCTCACCGGTATGCTCCCGCATCAGTAGGTGCAGTGCGACCGGGAATCCCCGGCACAACTTGGTCCGGGTCTTTTTGCCCCGCCTCAGTCACGCTTCATACTGCCAGTCTGTCCTCAGCCTTTCATGTCCCTAGCTTAAACACTGTTTTGTGTGCGTATCCATTAATTTGAGTGATTTTCCCAATATCACTGTGTTTAATTAGGGGGAATTAATTAAACAAATTAATACTTGTTAAATTACTCTGCACCCTGACCCTGTTGATGTCTGGTCAGGAGCAAATCCCATAAATTGAGGGGGGTTTATTGCCCAATAAGCGGGCATAAGGCTTCAGCTTGAAATTACTACAATGATATTTGTTCATTAGCCGATTTAAAAAGCAAATCGGCAAACTAAATGTTATTTAAGTGGATGACATCTCTAATTTTGGTCAGGCTGTCAAGAGTCTTTTGGGAATGCATACAATTATTTTTAAACACCTAATGCAAATGACGTTTCCCAAGAGTTTCATGTCTCTCCCGGCTGGGGTGGTGGCCACAGTGTTCAGTGGGAAGAGGGAGGAGGAAGGCATTGTTCACCACAATATATACACATGGGAAAGATTTTCTCAGCCTGATAGACAGATATCAAGAGAGTTGCAAAACAGTTTCTGCCCATATTTCTTACTTTCAACAACGGCTCTGAGCCCTTTCTCCCTCCACCCCTGTGGTGGCAGCGGCGGCGGCGAGGCCTGCCATGCCTTCTGCCCAGCCCAGTGGCGGCTGTGGTGGCAGTGAGGCAGTTCTCAGAGCATTCTCTGTGCATGCGCAGGGAACGCTCTTTTACTTTGGGGGGGGATTTAAGTACCCCCCCTATCGTTTTCAGATTTTTCTGCACATCTGGGGATTGCCCCAAATGTGCAGGAAAATCTCTTTGCCCCCTACGTGCCCCCGATGTGCGTATTTAGATAACTGCACACAGGGGGCTCCTTGACTATTAGTATATAGACAAGAGGTGGGACCCGCAATACTCACAGGGGGGAAGTATTCCCCACAGTTCCTGGCCTGCAGAAGCAGGAGACGCAGCAGCAGGTGAGCCCAGCCTTCTCCCCCCCTCCCCCCCAGTGGAAGTGGCGAGGCCGCCCCACCAAGCTTTCTCCTTCCCCCCTCCCTCCCCAGCGCCAAGCTTTCTCCCCCTGAAGCGTGAGCCGCAGCCAAGCCTCGTGCAGCGTGTGTCTGGTTGGGCAGGAGGTCAGGCAGGCAGGGTTTTTCTCCCTCCCTCCCCCCTCCCTCCCTCCTCCCCAGCGGCGGCGGCGAGGTTGGCCCACCAAGCTTCCCTCCACAACAGTGGTAGCGGCGAGGCTGGCCCGCCAAGCCTTCTCCCATTCCCTGTCCCGTGGCGGCGGCGAAGCATTCTCAGAGCGTTCCCTGCGCATGTGCAGGGAACGCTCCTTTACTTTTTGGGGGGATTTAAGTATCCCTCCTATAGTTTTTTACAGTTTTCAGATTTTTCTGCACGTCTGGGGATTGCCTCAAATGTGCAGGAAAGTCCCCCTGCCCCCCAGGTGCCCTCGATGTGCTGATTTAGATTTCCGCATGTGGGGGGGCACCTTGGCTATTAGATATATAGATAGTGAGGTTATTACCTTCTGTCCTTTTAAGTGTCATTCCTTGCCTGTCTCCGGATTGCTACACTTTGGGCGATTTCCCCCTTCTTCCCGGAAGTGCCGCACTCAGTCTTACTCTCTCTCTCAGCTAGAGATGTAGTTAGGAACCTATCTCTGCCTCTCCTCTTTCCTATCAAGTATGTTAATTCCTAAATAAACCTTTATCCTTTTAAGTGTCATTCCTTGTCTGTCTCCAGATTGCTAGAGCCAGTTTGGTGTAGTGGTTAAGTGTGTGGACTCTAATCTGGGAGAACCGGGTTTGATTCCCCACTCCTCCTCTTGCACCTGCTGATGTGACCTTGGGTCAGTCACAAGCTCTGTCAGAGCTGTCCTTGAAAAAGGGCCGTTTCTGTCAAGAGCTCTCTCAGCCCCACCCACCTCACAGGGTGTCTGTTGTGGGGAGGGGAAGGGAAAGGGGTTTGTAAGCCGCTCTGAGACTCCAAGTGAAAGGCGGGGTATAAATCCAATCTCTTCTTCTTCTTCTTTATCTACTCTTTAATCAGGTTGTGCACTGTTGCTGTGTTAATTAGTCTGCCAACACTTGGTTGGGCAAGGAACTGTACAGTCTTTCTTTATTATGCAAGACAGTTTGCATCACTAATCACTTTAAATGGAAAACTCTGATTTCCACTGGTCTGGTGTGGCTGGGGTGCCCACTAAATTGTCGTCTTGGGGTAACTTTGGGGAGCCCCTGTCGGAAGTCTCCTGTCATGTCTGCCTTTCTGCCCTTCCAAACTTGCCTTTGGAGAATTGTGGGTGGCCCAGCCAGCCCGACACTGACAGGTGTTTCCTTTCCTCAACAAAGTAGAAGAATTCACAGGGACTGATTTCACACAAGAGCTGCGCTGCGGTCGCGCCTCCCTTTGCTCTGCTTCTATTGGTCAATTTCCCACTCAAAGCCGCGCGGCCGCATTTTGACCTGCGGCTTTGCCCGATTTCCCCCACGGTTTCGTGATCCTCAAAAAACAGGAGTATCCTGTCTCTGGAAGTGGATAGAGATGGGTGCTTAAGGAAATTTAATAGCCACACAGGCAATCACAACCACTTAGTTACAGCCTCCTATAATGGCCTCCCCTGCTCTGCTCTGCCCTAGCAGCGCTATAGTCCATCAGAACTGTCCTCACCCACCCAATTAGAATCATAGAATGTTAGAATTGGAAGGGACCTTGCAGGTCATCTAGTCCAACCCCCTGCACTCTGCAGGAGCGTAGCCGAAAGATAGCCCTACATACCTACAACATACCTGAAAGATGGTCGTCCAGCCTCCGCTTGAAAATGTCCAGCGAAGGAGCATCCACCACCTCCCGAGGCAGTCTATTCCACTGCTCAACCACTCTTACAGTTAGGAAGTTCCTCCTGACATTTAGCCAGTACTGACTCCCTTGTAATTTCCACCCATTAGATGTAGTCTTGCAATCCAGAGCAAGAGAGAATAGATCTGCTCCATCTTCTACATGACAGCCCTTCAGATATTTGAAGACTACAACCATGTCCCCTCTAAGCCTTCTCTTTCCCAGGCTAAACAGACCCAACTCTTTCAGCCTTTCCTCATAAGACTTGGATTCCGACCCTCTCACCATCCTGGTTGCCCTCTTCTGGACACGCTCAAGCTTCTCCACATCCATCCTAAAATGTGGTGCCCAAAACTGGACACAGTACTCCAGGTGAGGCCTGACCATAGCAGAATAGAGCGGAACGGGGACACAACGGTCGGGGACGCAACATCGACTGGTCATTCCAGGCCCCGAGGCCGGCTCACGGCCACTAGGGCCAGGGCCTTCTCAGTGGCGGCTCCTTACTGGTGGAACAAGTTCCCGGAAGAGATCAGGGCCCTGTGGGATCTCATGCAGTTCCACAGGACCTGCAAGATGGAGCTCTTCCACCAGGCTTTTAACTAGGAGCCGCCCTCATTACCACCAACAACCACCATTCATATCTGTGGTAGAGGCTGGCTGTAGAGAGGCAGAGTCAAACTGCTGGGAGCCAGTAACTATGGAGCTACATGATATGCTATGCCATCTTGGTGAACAACTATAGAGGCCCCAGTCACACGGGCCGGATATCGCGGGGGGGGGGAGGCATGGCTGTTTGCCCTGCAGCGAAATAGCGCGCGACTGCGCGATCAGGCATTCCCTCGCAGTCCCGTCGTTAGGGGGGAGGTGCCGATCACACGATGTGCCAAAGAAGCGGCGCGGCATGGCAAACGGGGTTGTGTTTGTTTGTTTTTTAACCTGAAGTATGCGCATGCCCCGTTGGGTGCTTGTGCGCATCCCTGGAGAC